>NC_051335.1:53197256-53497256 GCF_015220235.1 Choloepus didactylus | reverse complement strand
CTCTGATTTAAAGTCTTTCTTATTTTTTAAAATGAACATTTAGAGCTATAAATTTCCATCTTAGTACTGCATTCAGTGGATCCCCTAAGTTTTGGTTATGTTGTATTTTCATTTTCATTCACCTCAAGATATTTCCTAATTTCACTTCTGATGTTCTCTCTTTAACCCACTGGTTGTTTAAGAATATATTTAATTTCCCCATATTTATGAATATTCTAATTTGAAGTGTCTTGTCTTCAACTTGAGTGAATCTTTTTTCTGCCAGGCCCAAAGTGCTCTTGAAACCTTCCTGGTAATTTTCCATTTCAGTTATTTTGGTCTTCAAAACCAGTAGCTCTGTTTGGATCATTTAAAAAATTTATATGTCTTTACTAAGACTCATATTGCTTCTTCATTGTTTTCCTGATATCCCTTAATTCATTCCCTGTGTTTTCCTTCATTTCCTTGAGCTTTGTTAGCGTCATTTTTAAAGGCTTTGTTTAGTATATTCACATTGTTGTCTACTTTGATGGTGTGTTTTTGATGTTTTTTCTCTTTCTTTGGATGGGCAATCATTTCTTGTATCTTGTTTGCCTGTAGGTTTTTTTTTTTTTTTTTGCACACATTACATTGTAATATTTTTAAATGTTAACTCTGGGATTTATTCCCTAAGATGTCTGTTTTATCTGATTTTATTTTATAAGCAGCTGGTGATAAGACATAGAATTTCTGAGCTTCAGCCCTCCTATTAGGAAGGTCTGCCCAACACAAATGCAGTGTACATGATTTTCCATGTCTTTCCTGGCCTCTGTCTTGTTCTGGATTTTTGCTTGTTGGTTGTTTTTGAATTTTATTGTTTACAAGGATTTGTTTTCCCTTTGATTTCTCAGGAGACAGACCTCTCTTTCCTTGGTGTTTAAAGCCAGCAGGCCTTGCCCCAGATGTCTGCCTCTGCAGTTTTATATATATATATATATATATATATATATATTCCTTTCCTTGTCTCTAGCTGCTTTTGCTTGGGGGGAAAATTCTGAGAGGGGTTGCATACTGGAGATAACCTCCTCAAATCAGTCTTTCCAAGCCACATCAGGACCAGGGACTCATAAAGATGGCAAAGACTGGCTCCTAAGTGCCCCTGCAATGGGATCAGGAAGGTGCCTAGAGCTTTTCCAACAGCTCTGCAAAGCTGAGCTTTTCTGCCCTACACACCTTCTACACCTTCTACAGTCTCCCACATCCCAGAAGTGCAGCATCTTTAAGTCTCTACCTCCAGTCCCTTGGCCCTTGTCTGGGAAGGGTTGAAACAATTGCAGCCACCATCTTTGTCCACAATGAGTTGTGGGCAATAGCTGCCCTCAGACCCGGGCTCTCAGCAATCTGAAGTCACTAAAGCAAAATCCATGTCCACATCTGTCTTTGGGAAGATGATTTTTATGTCTCTTTCTGTCACCAATGAGCTAGCCTGGGTCTGGACCTGTTGCAACGTAGCCCAGGTCTGGTGGACTGTCACAAGAGTGAAGGATGTGCTCTGGTGGGCATTACTAGCTGTTGTGTAGAAAGAAATTTACTGTTCTTTAGCATAATTTTCAGCCTCTTCTTCCTGCTCTTTCCTGGATGCTGTAGAGTGTTCCTCTGGCCTCTGGAGTCTGAAAATAGTGGTTTCAGATCATTCCTTCATGTTTCATAGTTGTTTTCATGGAAGAACTGAGTCCTGGAACTCCCTACTCTGCCATCTTCCCCAAATCCTCATTGCTGGGCTTCTTAAATATGCATATTCACATCTTTCATTAAATTTGATTGGTATGCATTATGGGATATATTGTGATGCTTGATGGTGTCCCATAGATGTTTTAGGCTGTGTTTGCTCTGTTAGTCTTTTATCTCTCTGTTCCACAACCTGAATCATTTCAGTTGTCTTATCTTCAAGTTCACTGATTCTTTCTTCTACCACTTCCAACCTGCTGGTGAAACCATCCAGGGAATTTTTCTTTTTAATTATTGTGTTCTTCAACTCCAGTATTTCTCTGGAGTGATACCTGTATTGTTCACTCATTGTTTCCCTCACATTCTTCAGTTCTTTCTCCATGTCTTGCTTTAACTCCTTGAATATATTGAGGATAATTATTTTAATGTCTCTGTCTTGTTACCCCAAAGTCTGGTCTTTGTTGATGGATGCTGGAATTCTGTCTTGCTCCTTTGGATGGAGTATCATTTCTGTCCTTTGTCTTATAATCTTTTATTTCACTGTGTACATTTATGTTAACTCTGGGATTTAGTCCCTGGTCTGTCCCTTAAATTTGTATTCCTTAAATTTGTATCAAACTGGTATTATGGCAGAGATTTTCTTAAATGCAGGAGCTAATCAAAACAAACAAACCAATATAAACAATACCTTTCACTATCTTTGTAAATTGGCCTTACTTTAGTTGGCGGTCTCCTTCAGAGCTTAGCTTTCCTATTAAGCAGATCAGCCTGAAACAAGTGGGAAGTTCAGAGTCCTTCCTGTGTTATCTGAGCCTGTGTAGAGCTGGATCCTATGAGCCTGTTTCTTGCCCTGAACCTGTGTTTGCTAGAGGCTTTAGGAACTTACCATTTAAGCCCACTGGAATTTGAATGAACATCCCCTCTACTAGCTTTGGAACAAAAGCTTCCCCTCCTGTGTGCTCTTTTGAGTGGCAACACAGGTTTTCCTCTGCCCTAAGCTATTTTAATTTATTTTTTTCTTACACTGTCCCAGCTGTCTGCAAGCTGCTTATCCACCCTCAGGACAAACTTTGGGTGAGTGAGCCAGATAAACATTCCCTGACTCAGTCTATCTGACGTCCATCTGGTAGACTGACACTGTACTACATGTACCCCAGTTTCACACAGGGACCTCTTTATTCTCGCTGAAAGAGAGCCACAATAGGAGTTCAAGCTTGTTCCATGATGTATTGTGGAGGTGGTAGGGAGGAGCTAGCAAGGGTACCAGGAGCTTCTTCTATGGCTTTTGAAGCTGTGTATTCTTAATTCATAACTTGCCTTGTTAATGTATCACTTTCACTGTTTCTGTAGTTTTGAGGAAAGATTTTCTGTCTTTAAGATTCCTCTGCTGCTTTTGCCCCAGGGGGGTTGGAATGCTGACCAACCTCAGTACTAGCACCCAGTAATGTGAAGTAACTGATCAAAGATAGCTATCTGGGATCAGTCCACACATCTATGTAGTTTACATGACTAACTCTTCATGTCCCAACCTGGCAACAGCAAGCTTCACCAGGAGCTGGAGCTCCAGTCCCCACTGTTGCCAGCCAGGAGGCTGGGGGAAGTGGCACAGTAGCCTCTACAGGGTGGGGTAAAACTCACTGGTCTTTATCACAAATTACCAGCCTCTTCTGCATGCTCTTCCCTGGATGCTGTACAGTGTTTCCTTAGACTCTGGAGTTTCAAAGTGTTTGATTCAGATAGTTCTGCCAGTTCAATAGTTGTTTTGGTGGAAGGACAGATTCCTGGAGCTCCACACTCTGCCATCTTCCCATAATCCCTACAAGAAATTTGCAATATTTTAAACAGTCTCTCAATAGGTTTCTGATATGCACTTAAATTTGAAAAATACTCTTCCAAGGACTCATAGATTGGTGGTTCAAATTAAGAGTTTAGCATTCTTAAAATAGTAGCAGAAGTATTTAGCTTGTATGCCACTATTTTGTAATAGTGATAGGTAAAAATACTTTCCCAGGCAATTGCATTGTTTCCCTTTTATCAATTTTTTTACTGAAATTATTAAACATTTATTTTTATAGGAAAAGATCAGCAGTGAATAGGGGTGTAAACAGAGGAGGAAAACTTAAAAGTTTTCTGGCATATTGTGGTTGAGTGTTTCCCTATTCTTATTAAGGACTATTAGTATTAAATTCAAAAACTTGAAACATTGTCAGGGGCATGCAGGTAGCAGAAAGGGAGTAGGCAAATAATTTTAAAAATCAGCTGTTGGTATAAAAGTCATACTGTGCATGATGGCACAACAAATAAACAACTGACACAGTCTCATATTACATGTTTCATCGTGTTTAAAAAACACTGTATTTTATATTAAATATGCCAGAATCGTATTGCAAAAATATTAGGGATCATTTATATCAGTTGTATATGTTTCAACTAATGTAACAGAGAAGGGGGGAGAGAGAGAGACAGAGAGAGAGAGAGAGGGAGAGAGAGAGAGAATAATAGCATGAGAGTTAAAGCTTTACATAAAATGTTTTTTCTTGAATCTTACCCTTAGGAATTGTATTTTGGAGGATATGAGGTCAATATAAGCTATATGTCAAATATCTAATGTTAGTAAATGTGGTAGTTTGAATGTATTATGTCCACCAAAATGCCATTATCATTCATGTAATCTTCTGTGGGCAGATGTATCAGTTTTGATTAGATGGTGATTCTTTGAGTGTTTCCATGGAGATGTGCTCTACCCAACTGTGGGTGATGACTCTGATTGGATAATTTCCATGGAGGTGTTACCCCACCCATTCAGGGTGGGTCTAAATTAAATCACTGGAGCCATAAAAATGAGCTCACAAACAGAAGGAACTCAGTGCAGCTGAGAATGACATTTTGAAGAGGAGCTACAGCCAAGAGGGATACTTTGAAGAATGCACAGAATCTGAGAGAGTAGCTGCACATGAGAGACAGTTTGAAGATGGCCGTTGAAAGCAGACTCTTGCTCCAGAGAAACTAAGAGAGGACAAACACCCCAAGATCAACTGAGAGTGACATTTTTGAGGAACTGCAGCCTAGAGAGGAATGTCCTGGGAGAAAGCCACCTTGAAACCAGAACTTTGGAGCAGATGCCAGCCACATGCCTTCCCAGCTAACAAAGGTTTTCCAGACACCATTGGCTATCCTCCAGTGAAGGTATCCAATTGCTGATGACTTACCTTGGACATATTATGGCCTTAAGACTGTAACTTTGTAACCAAATAAACCCCCTTTATAAAAGCCAATTCATTTCTGGTGTTTTGCATTCTGGGAGCACTAGAAAACTAGAAGAGTAAGTGTCTGTCTTTACAACACAGGGATTACAGAGAAATACATTTTTGTTAGTTTTATGTTTGCAATTGAAGAATAATAATATAACCTTGATTTACATACATGTACATGTTCTTTACATACATGTACATGTTCTTTCCCCACTAACCTCATGTGACCTCTATATACAGTTTATACTCTAAGTAATGGTAGTTCAAACACAGTCCTGGCCTTAAACTTCCACCACTGAACTACTGAAATAACTTCCTAAATGGTTTCCTTGTCATCATCTCTTTTAGCCAGTGTATCTGTACACTCTCACTAACATTATCTTGTTAAATCACAGGTCTCATTCTCTCAATCCTACTCAAAGGCCTCTAATATTTTTCTCTTGTCTAATAAATCAAACTCCATAGCAGAGCATTCAAAATCACCTGCAATCTGGCATCATTCTATGTAGTCTACCCATCCCATAGCCCAACATTCTCTGAATATGTCATATACTTTTAGGGCTTCTTGTTCTAGGTAGATTTTTTTTTCTAATTCTAGAATGGCTAATTTTATGACTCATTAAAATGTATTCTTATTTCAAATTTCATTTACTATTAGAAGACAATGAATCTTTTTCCACTTGGTGTGATCAAAATTAATCATAATTTCTCTCATGATCTCACAGTACTTATTTTATTGGTTTTATGATTTTTTAATGCTGTCTTTACCTGTAAATTTTAAACAACATGGTTTTAGGCACATATCTTGGCAGTACTGAATATGTATACATCTGTTGAAATGATTCTTCCATTTAATCTAGAGATAAAGGTCATTTGCAGGGGAACACTGAGATCTTAGTGCAAACAAAAATGTGAGTTACTCCATCTGAGTCTTCAAAAGCATGTGAAAATGCTTTTTAAACACTCTCATCTTTAAATACAGATAGCTTGAAAAGAAAATACACCTTGGGTAGAGAAACACTATTTTTATTGATTCAACTTTGCACCCTATAAAGAAAAGTGAAAGTTCTACACACTGTCCCACCCCATCCTGTGAATGTGATCTTATTTGGAAATAGGATGTTTGAAAATATTATTAAGATGACCCAAACTGGATAAGGGGGGCCCTAATCCCATAGGATTGATATCCTTATACGGAGGGGAAATTTGGGCACAGAGAGGTTCCTATGTGATAAAAGATTAAGTTATGTTGCCACAAGCCAAGGAAGAGCATGGCTTACTGGTCACCTTCCAGAAACCAAGAGAGAGGAGGGAACAGATTCTCTTAAGAGGAAGCACACCTCTCCTGACACCTCGATTTTGGATTTCTGTGGTTTATGCCAACAAGCCTGTGGTATTTTGTTACAGTAGCCCTGGAAAATTAATACAACTACCTTCCTCTAAAATAAATGTATTTTTCTGACATAAAAAATAAAAAAGTTTAGTTAATATGAAATAAAAATCTCTGTACAAGGTTCAAATTACTTAGGGCAATGTAAGAAAGTAGGAGCTATAATCACACTTAAACAATTGGCCCAGTTCTCTTAGCTCACCACAGTTATAGAGAAATATATCATTCAAGTAAACAGATACAGTTCATTTCATAAATTCAAATTGAATAATGGGATTTATTTGGATAATAAAGTACTCAACAGTAATTAGTTCAGCTTTTACCCTTTAAATATTTCTCAACTTGCCTTATTCTTAATAGCTAAATTGACATATATGCAACTAGTGTGGACATTGAAGATTTTTTAGATAAATTCTGCAATAATAGAAAACTAATAATCTTTATCAAAACTGTGTTTCAGGCACACTTCCATGTAATTCCAGTATTAAAGAGATCTTTAGACAAAACTTATCAAGATTGTTAATCTAAAACATTAAGAAAGCAGCAATTTAGGAGCCAAAAAGTAATTTACCTTTGAGGAAGTACTTTTATCCTGATCATAGCCTCTAATATATGCATATAGGTTTGAGATTAAATGTCTTTTTTTTTTTTTTTGCTGTGACTACAAGAATGTTTTTTTAGTGATTGTTTTTGGAAGTTAGATTAAAAAAAAAGAAATCAGATTTAATCTACATTGTTATGAAGATGAAAAGATTTTTTTGAAACTACAATGGACAATTTTGCTGCACTTGAGGAACACATAAGCTTCAGAATTTTCATGATTTTATGTACACCAAACAGATATGAATATGTGGATGTGGACATGACTATAGATATAGATACAGATAGATGATATAGATATAGGTATAGGTATAGGTATAGATATAGATACAGATATGCCTATTTGTGGTAACTCTGTCTTCAGCAACATGCTGTTGTTTCAGCTACTATTACACTATTACACTAATTTAAATCATTTGAAGAATCTGCTAATACTAGTAACTATTCAGAATTCAAGTGATTCTGTTAACGTATTCAGAAGCAACAAGATTACTCTGAAATATTATTATTTGGTGAAAACATTAAAGTGTTAAGATCAACATTACTGCCATTAAAATATTGCTTTAATAAAAGTAAGCATAAATGAAGCAATTATTTGACCTGAAATAGGAATTATTCTCCATATTCAACTCTTTTTAGATAAACACATATATTTTTTATTTAGGTAAAATTTACATAGAGAAGAATGCATAGGTGTTAGTGTCCAATTGATAGTATTGATGAATGTACACACCCATGTAACAACCACCCTAATCAAGATTAAAAGCATGTGCAACCTTCTAAATGTTTCCTTGTTTCCACTGTTCTGACATCTGTCACAATAGATTAGCTTTGCCTATTCCTTAACTTCATATAAATATGTTCATTCAATTCTGCTCTTTTGGTGTGGCTTCTTTCATATAAGATAATGTTTGTGATATGTATCCATGATTTTAAGTACATCAACAGTTTATTCATTTTATTGCTAAATGAAATTACATTGTATGAATATATAACAATTTAACTGTTCTGGAAATGGACACTTGGGTTATTATGAATATGCTGCTATGGGCATATTTTTTTTTGCTAGAGAAGTTGTGAGTTTGCAAAATAATCATGCATAAAATACAGGATTCCCACCAGCATTTGTGTGGAACATTTTTTAATATCAATGGGATCACCTTTTTTATAATCGTACTGCTTTTGAGATGTTATAGTTTTCAGTCTGTGAACTTAAGTTTAAGGTGGTATGCTGAATTTCCATACCTTAAAGATTTGATTTTCTAGTTAATTTTCACATGCTCCCTTTCATCTTTTGCTGTTGTAAAAATAATTGATTGCATTACTAATAGAGATTTGAATATGCTTATTTAAAAACATTGGTGGCAGAAATGTTACATTTTTTGGACCACAAATATGCAAATATATTGATTTCAAACAAGATGTTTCTCATGGTATTCTTAAATCATTTTGTTGTTCTATGTGAAAGGTAGTGATATATGAAGATATAAAAGCTGCCAATTCATCAAAAAAGCAGATACAGCTTCTTGGTGTGCAGAAAGGCCTTCCATATCTTGCATCCATTAGTGAGTTTACTCTGATCCTAATTTAGACAGAGAACTAAATCAGGAATTGCAGTGGGGTGCTTTCTGAGCTAATTGTTAAGATAATCCCTTGATAAGATCTTTTAGACTATCTTTTCTCCCTAAACATATCCAGGTCACCTCTAGAAGTCCTGCATCAACAAGTAGAGTAAGAAAAAGAGTATGATGAGAGGGAAGTTTGAACCACATGCAGTAAGTTTAATGTGATGACAATGACTGGATTGGATAACCAGAATTTTCAGATTGGAAAGACTGGAGGAGTATGTAGAAGATGAGTAAATGAAATAACATAAATTAAAGGTGAGTATATTTAAGCTTCATATCTGGGAAGTAGAAACAGAGGAAATATAAGTAGGAAAAGGTGCCAATGGACTCAAGGTCCTTACAAGATCAGAGAATAAATATAATGTGAATAATAAAGCTAGCAATCTAGAAAGTTAGGAGGAAACATTACAGTTTCAGATTTGTTCAGTTTTAACTGTGCCCATAGGGGCAGGTACCTGAGGTGGAGTGGAAATCCTCATGAACACTGAATAATGAAGTGGTTTGACACAGATGATAAAGTCTGGTAACTACTACTACTGCTACTACTAATGATAATAATAATAATAATAATAATAATAATAATAATAATAATAATAACAATAATAATGCCACTTGCATTTTCCTGTAAGGAATAATTGATATCACATGTGTATGACAATAATATTAAGCATGCTGTGAAAGATTTAACTTTTTCCTTGCTAGTAAAATTCATGCATCATAATTCTCATGTCCTTCTTTGATGCACAAATGCATTAGTTGAAGCTCTCCTCAGCCTTTCCTAGCATTGGCTGTATTATCATTAATACTGACAATTATGAAGAAGACAGTCACTTGAATATTTATTGATTCTAGAATGCATAAAAATTGTTAGCAAGGCAGTGGCTTAGAATGTAAATCCTTTCAGTAAATTAAGCCAATCCCTTTCAGCAGTTTACTCTGTCTCGTACATTTAAATGTACTTCCTAGACTTAGAAAATTAAACATTTAACTGCAGAGTTCTCAGAATAGTTTGACTCAGAATGTATATTTAAGAGATGGCTGTTTCAAATCAACTTTTTAAAATGTAATTTTATTGAGATTTTTCACATACTGTACAATTATCCAAAGATCCAAAGTGCACAATTGTCCTTTTTACCATCATACAGCTGTACATCCATCATCAAAAATTTTTGTCAATTTTTACATTTTCATTACTCTATAAAAGAAATAAAGACAAAAAAAGAAAACTCAAATTCTCCCATACCCCTAATCATCCCCCCCTCTATTATTGACTCATAGTGTTGGTATAGTACATTTGTTACTGTTGATGAAAGAATGTTAAAATATTACTAACTAGTGTATAGTTTGTAATAGGTATATTTTTCCCTATAAACCCCTCTATTATTAACTTCTAGGTATAGTGTCATACATTTGTTCTGGTTCATGAAAGAGATTTCTAATATTTGTATAGTTAATCACATACATTGTCCACCACAAAGTTCACTGTTTTATACATTCCCATCTTTTATCCTCCACCTTTCCTTCTGGTGACATACTTGACTCTAAGCTTCCCCTTTCCACCACATTCACACAACATTCAGCACTGTTAGTTATTCTAACAATAAGGTGCTACCATCATCTTGGTCCATTTCCAAACACTTAAGTACAACCTTGTTGTATATTCTGCTTATAATAAGCAACCGCTCCCCACTCTTTAGCCTCATTCTATATCCTGGTAACTTATATTTCATGTCTATGAGTTTACATATTATAATCAGCTCATATCAGTGAGACCATGCAATATTTGTCCTTATGTAGCTGACTTATTTCACTCAATGTAGTGCCTCCAAGATTTCTTCATTAACCCATTTTTTAAGATGGTTTTATTCACTCACCATACTTTCCATCCTAAGTAAACCATCGATGGTTCCCTATATAATCACATATTTATGTATTAACCACTACCACCACTGTATATATAAGGACATCTCCATTTATTCCACAAAGAAGGAGGAAGAGTCAAAGAAGGTAGAGAGCAAAAAGAAGAAAGAAAAAGAAAGAAAAAACATGACAGTTAAAAACCAACAAAAGGAAAGATAGAATTAAAGTGAAGTAGAATAAAAGTCAGGCAACATTGCCAATGCAAAGAGTCTCATACCCCTCCCTTAGGTCCCCCTCTTATAGACATTTAGCTTTGGTATATTGCCTTTGTTACATTAAAGAAAGTATAATACAATGCTTCTCTTAACTGTAGTCTCTAGTTTGTATTGATTCTAATTTTTTCCCCAATACCACCCTATTTTTAACACCTTGCAAGGTTGACATTCATTTGTTCTCAATCATGAAAAAAACATATTTGTACATTTTGTCACAATTGTTGAGCACTCTAAGTTTCATTGAGTTATACAGTCCCAGTCTTTATCTTTTCTCTTTCTTTCTGGTGTCCCACATGCTCCTAACCTTCCTCTTTCATCCATACTCAGTCATCTTTGTTCAGTGTACTTATATTCCTGTGCTACCATCACCCAAAATGGTTTTTCAAACCTCTCACTCCTGTCTTTTCCTATCTGCCTGTAGTGCCTCCTTTAGCATTTCCTGTAGAGCAGGTATCTTGTTCACAAAGTCTCTCATTGTCTGCTTGTCAGAGAATATTTTAAACTCTCCCTAATGTTTGAAGGACAATTTTGCCTGATATAGGACTCTTGGTTGGCAGTTCTTCTCTTTCAAAACCTTAACTAGATCACACTACTTCCTCTTGCCTCCATGGTTTCCTCTGGGAAATCTGCACATAATCTTATTAAGCTTCCTTTGTATGTTATGGATTGCTTTTCTCTTGCTGCTTTCAGAATTCTCTCTTTGTCTTTCATTTTTGATAATCTGATTATTAAGTGTCTTGATGCAGTTCTATTCAGATCTATTCTGTTTGGGGTATTCTGTGCTTCTTGGATCTGTAATCCAGTCAACTTTTGGTGACATTTTTTAAGATATATGGAGATATCACTCTTTTTTTCATTCTCAATATAGCAACGAATCACAGAATAGACCCAAATAACTATATACTTTAAGAATGTTATTTGCATCTTCATGTCCTCACTAGTTCACTGTGAATTTTGTTGTGTTATGATGACAACTCTCAATGAAATTGGGAAAAGTAATGCACTGTTACAAAATATCACTGGACTGTGTGTCGGAGACTGAGATTCTAGTCCCACGTATAATTTTATCACACCATGCAGTAACATACATTACCTTCCTGAAGCTCAGTTTCATCATCTGCAAAATGAGGAATTGAACACACAGGGTATAAACTCTGACATATTACAACACAGAACTTCTCTTAAGAACATCTCTCATTACTTCTTCTATTGCCCCTTGTCTTATTTGGATACTCTTCTTCCTAAATGCCATAGTTGGCACATTACCACAAATATGGCTGCTTGATATGCCTCACCATGGTATCCTATGTTCAGGATTGCTGTTGCTGCTTCCTCTCATCCAATAACCCAGAGATGGTGGAAATGGAGAATGGTATTTCATTAGGAATAAGCACCTTTCCTAGAATTTCTCAAGATATAGCATCTAGATAACTTCCTTGATATAAGGTCAATCCCTTTAAGGACACAATTTTTACTCACAAATTAACTGAGTAATATAAATTATCAAGTTTCTATTTATTGACAATTAGTAACTCTTTTCCTTTCTGTTTTCCACATAGGTCATTGGAGACTAAGCAAATAACATGATTGAATTTTGTGATTCAATGCATTCCAAGTCACAGTGGAAATAGAAGCATTTACTCCTACAATGACAGAAATTGGGAAGCTGCATTGTATGTATGATATGTCTTAGCAGTGAGCCATATGTTCCTTTACACAGAGAGAAAATGAGAAGCCCTTACCATTAACTACCTTGCATAATTTATAATAGATACAACCACAAAAACTTCCCTAGTTTCAGAGGCTTAAAATATCTACAAGCTTAAGCAAGGTGTAAGCTACCTCCTAATAGTTTATGGGCTAATGTAAATATCATGTTTGGACCATTTTTACCTTCAGCTAAAGCACCAAATTGTGGGTCCAAGCAAAATACAGCCTATGTGAAATTTTACATGAGACATTCTACAAAAGTGTGTTTCAGGAGAAAGAAGGAATAAAGAGTTCTTATAAATAGATTTGGGAAGAAAACAGCAAAGAAACTCTGGAAGAAATTAGAGGAGTTTGGTATTATTTGATAATTCACAAAAGCATATTTATAAAAGGATTTGGAATGAGAGATGAACATGGTTAATGAAGTTATAAATTTTCTGAAATAAAGGGTAGAATATTTTAACTGATGTTTGCCTAAGAAAATCTTGTTTTCTATTTACAGCCATTTTTGCCCATTCTTTATAAAATGAGAAAAAAACTGTTGAAATCCAAATTTATGTTTATTTAAATATGGACTGCTTGAGGGGTCTTGCTTATCAATATATCTTGGCATATAGAATGTTAGGTAAATTAATGAATAAATGAAAAAATAAAGAAACCACTTCTAGTTTTCTGGATATATTATTTGTCATGCAAACTATTGTACATAAAAAGAACTAATTAAGTTCATCAGTGGAAAAATTGTTGAAATCTAAATAAAGTTTGCAGTCAGGTCACAGTAGGGTACCAATATTAATTTCTTAGTTTTGATATATGTATCATGGTGTTATTGTTTCCTAGGCTGCTTAAAGCAGTATATCATGAAATGCTTTGGTTTGAACAATGGGAATTTATTCATGTATGGTTAGAGTCTGGGAACATGTCCAAATCAAAGCATCATCAAGGCAATGCTTTCCTCCTGAAGATATTTTCAGTGATCCTAGGCACCTCTTCCACATGGCAAGGATCATGGCAGTAGCTACTTGTTTCTGCCTTCTATTTTGGGTTCTGTTGCTTTCAGCATCTTGCTTCCAAGGGTTTATTCTCTTTGTATTCATCCTGCTTATAAAGGACCCCAGTAAGAGGATTATGAAGTGGGTCACACATTAACTGAAGTAGCTTCATCAAAAGATCCAACTTACAATGGGTCCTCACCTACAGCAATTGATGAACTTTAAGAATATGCTTTTTTCTGTGGCACATACAGTTCCAAACCACCACACATGATTATGTAAGATGTTAACATTAGGAGAAAATTGGTGAAGGATACATAGGAACCTCATCTTTGCAAGATTTTTGTGTATCTTAAATTATTCCAAAATACAAAATTTGAAAGACAATCAAGCTTGAGATATTTTTGCATTAAAAATTTATGAATGTATATTAGAGACATATAAGGTAGGACATAAAAGATACTTTAACATATAGGCAATCTTCACTTTGCATGTTAGTGTGGCACCAAAAATGACTGTATGAGCTGAAACAATGCAAAATTATCTTAATAATCCATGGTTAAATTTATTTCTCTTTGACTTTAATTTTTTTGTCACAATATTAAAACTCTCTTATGGTTAATTATAACTGCAGAAGGAAATAAAAATAGTGAAACTAATATTCATTTATTACACTGTAATTTGAAACATTGAGAATTGAAGTGTTTTGTTACCTTGTGTGCTGGTTTGAGTGTATTGCATCCCCCAAATTCCATTATCTTTGATGTAACCTTTTGTGAGCAAATGAATAGGTGTTGATTAGATTGTAATTCTTTAGTGTTTCCATGGAGATGTGACCCATCCAGCTGTGGGTGATGACTCTGGTTGAATAGTTTCCATGGAGGTGCTGACCCACCCATTCAAGGTCAGTCTGAATTAAATTACTGGAGCACTATATAAGCTCAGATAGACGGAGTGAGATTGCTACAGCCAAGAGGGGCACTTTGAAGAATGCACTGGAACTGAGAGAGGAGCTTCAGCTTACAGAGACATTTCAGAGGTGACCTTTGAAAGCAGACTTGCTCTGGAGAAGCTAAGAGAGGACAAATGTCCCAAGAGCAACTGAGAGTGACATTCTGGAGAAGCTAGAGGCAGAGAGGAACATCTGGAGAGAAAGCCATTTTGAAACCATAACTCTGGAGCAGATGCCAGCCACATGCCTTCCAAGCTAACGGAGGTTTCCCAGATGCTATTGGCCATCCTCCAGTGAAGGTACCCAATTGTTGATGCATTGCCTTGGACACTGTATGGTCTTAAGATTGTAACTGTGTAACCAAATAACCCCTCTTTATAAAAGCCAATCCATTTCTGGTGTTTTGCATTCCAGCAGCATTAGCAAACTAGAACACCTTGTAAGTTTTCTTACAAGGTATTTTCATAGTTATCTAGGGAAACAGAACTGACAGGAAATATCCATAAATATTTTGAGATTTTTATAAGAATTTTCCCATGTGACTGTGAGAATGCACCAGTCCAATTCCATAGGGAAGGCTGCAAGCTGGGAATGACAATGAAGGTTTTTATATGAATTCCCCAGAAGCTGTCTGGCTGAAGTAGAGATGGAAATTCTCTCTTCTGACTGATGAAATCACTTCTGATATTGAAGCCTTCAACTAATCAGATGAGACTTCTCTCATTGTTGAAGGCAATCTCCTCAACTGCTTGTAGATGTAATAGCCATAGATGCAATCAAGTTACTGATGATTTAAGTCCATGAAATGTCCTCAGAGTAACAACCAGATCTGTGACTGCTTGAATAAACAACTGGACACTGAAACCTGGCCAAGTAGACACACAAATTTAACCATCACAGGCCACCACTTGTCAACTTGGCAGCCATACACGGCTCCTTAAACCATACTTAATCTCTAAATATAAGCAGTAGCAGTCAGATTTTCACCAACAATATTCAACTGTCCTTTGTACAACTGGAAATGAACTGTCCCCAGAAATTAGTGCAAGTCCTTGCGTAACATTCACTCTTAAACTTAATAGCCTCTAACTTAAATAGTAAGACATGAAGCTAACACATTTTATGTCATATGACAAGGGATAAGATAGGGAAGAAAACAAAGATATATGCTATCAGTACGTATACAAATATATTCATAAAATAAAAGGAAGAAATATTTGTAACTATTACGGTACTCATTTTTCTACATAGTCCCATGGTAGTAGCTCAGATTTATAACTACCTTCTTCCACTACCCATTCCATGTTCCTTTTACCCTTATTAAGCACTTCAGCTGACTGTGATTCTTTTCCTGGTAGAGTGACCTAAATTTTCATACCTAAAGTTTCTGGGCCATTGGTAGTTCTGCCTGGATTGGTTGGTTGCAGTATTCCACTGACAAATCACAGGGCATGGTAGAATAATTGATACCATAGGGGATCTCTTGTATTCCAGACAAACTCTTATTTACTTCCATTGTGCAGCTGCAGTCCTATTTTCCCTTGAGAATCAGGATCAATCACCCCTGCCATTACAGTAATCCCCTTCCTTGTCTGTTTATTCAGAGGCATGAGAAACAAAAAGTAGCCATGTGGCAGTCTAAACTTCCAGTTCAAAGGAATCATTGTTGTGTCTCCTGATGGAAGCACTCCTTTTGGAACTAAGAACCATAGACCATCATTGCTTAGAGTTGCAGGGAAAGGATGCAAGTTTTTTTCAACTGATCACTAGGGGTAATAGTGCCTGGTGCTATTCACATTTCCACCCCTTGACCCATGAATCCTGGCTATGGGAGAAATAGCACCATAGAATGGACACTGATTTAGTAGACAGCCTCCTGAAGAATATTGTCTCAGCCCTGCATGGTATTGCAACCCAGCTGGCACCATAAATGAGCTTTCAAAAGATCATTCCACCAGTCTATTAATCCAGCTGCTTCAGGATGATGGAGAACATGATAAGACTAGTGAATTCCATGAGCTTGTGCCCATTCCTGCACTTTGGTTGCTGGGAAGTGGGTTCTTTGATCAGAAGCAATGCTGTGTGAAATTCCATGACCATGGATAAGGCATTCTGCAAGTCTAAGGTTGGTAGTTTTGGCAGAAGTATTGCATGCAGGGAAGGTAAACCCATATCTGGAGTATGTGTCTATTAGAACAAAATGCTGCCCCTTTTATGATGGAAGTGGACCAATGTAATCAGGCAGCAGGCAAATCACCTTGGGGAGTGATGTCATATCTGAGACTGAATGTTGATCTCTGATTCTGGTAGGCTGTGAGCTCAGCAGTGGCTGTAGCCAAGTTGGCCTTGGTGAGTGGAAGTCCATATTGCTGAGTCTATGCATAACCTCCATCATATCCACTATGGCTACTGTGTTCGTAAGCCCATTCAGCAATGACAAGAGTGGCTGGAGAAAACAAATGACTCACATCCACAGGACATGTCGTCTTATCCACTTGATTACAAAAATCTTCCTCTGTTGAAGCCACCATACAGAGATCATTCATATGGGACACAAATATGTTCTTTTACACACTTATGAAGGTCTAACACAAACCTCTTCCCCAGGCCTCTTTCTCACAAATTTTCCAATCATGTTCTTTCAATTCCCTGACCATCCAACTAAAGCATTGGAAACAGTCTGTCAATCAGTATACAAACTAATCTTTGGCCATTTCTCCTTCCAAGAAAAATGAATGACCAACTGTACTTGAAGTTCCACCCACTGGGAGGATTTCATTTCACCATTGTCCTTCATGGATGTCCCATAAAGTGGATATAGCATTACAGCTGTCCACTTTCATGTGGTACCTGCATATTGTACAAAACCATCTGTAAACCAGGCCTAAGTTCTCTTCCTCAGTCATCAGACTGTAAGGAACTCCCCAAGAGGCCACAGCTTTGGACCAGGAAAGAGATGGTAATGTGACAGGAATCAAGGCCATGGGCATTTGGACCACTTCCATATATAACCTGCTTGTAACTTCAGGACCCATTTGAGCCCAATTTGTATAATTCACTTCAATTTTTATGATGAGGACTGTGATGCACTCTTAACTTTATAGCTTTGTGTGTCAGACAACATCAAGTTCATTACAGGTAACTCTGGTCTAATGCTAACTTTGTGACCTATGGTTATATGTTTGGTCTCCACTGAGGCCCAGTAGTAGGATGAAAAATGTTTCTCAAAAGGAAAGTGGTTACCTTCAGAAGATTGCAAGGCTTTGCTCCAAATTCCTAACCTAAATATCTGGGTTGTGATTCTCTGATAGGGGCCTGCTGAAGGCTCCAGACAGACTCTCTAATTGCCACTGACACTTCCAGCACCATTGGATCTGCTGGATCATATGGCCCAAGTGGCAGAACAGCTTGCACAGCAGCCTGGACATATCACAAAACCTCCTCCTGTTCCAGTCCCCACTTGCTGCTTTTCAGGGCACTTGGTAAACTAGCTGTAGTAGCACACCCAAATTATGAATACATTGTCTCCAGAATGCAAAGAAGACAACTAGGCATTGTGTCTCTTTTTTGGTCATAGGAGGGTCTGAATGCAAATGCTTATCTTTCATCTTAGAAAAGATAATGTGACAGGTCCCCACACCACTGGACACCTTGAAATTTCACTGAGGTGGAATTTCCCTGCATTTCTGTTGGATTTATTTTCCATCCTCTGCACACAAATACCTTACTAATAAGTCTAGACTATTTGCTAATTCTCGCTAGCTAACTTCAATCAATGTGATATTATCAATATAATGGTCTGATGTGATATCTTGTGGGAGGGAGAGATAATCAAGGTCCTTGATGACTAGATATGGCATAGAGATTGAGAATTTATATACCCATGAAGTAGGACAGTGAATATGTATTATAACCCTTGCTTGCTGAAAACAAACTGTTTCTGGTGGTCTTTACTAACAGCAATTGAGAAAATAGCATTTGACAAATCAATAGCTGCATATCAGGAGATATGCTGATTTGCTAAAACAATGATAATACATCTGGAACAGCAGGTGCAATTGGATTCACCACCTGGTTAAGTTTATGAAAATCCACTGCCATCATCCAAGAACATGTTTTCTGTGCAGGCCAAGTAGGAGAGTTGATTGGGGATGTAGAGGGAATCACCACCTTTGCATCCTTCAAGTCCTTAAGAGTGGCATCAATCTCTGTAATCCCTTCAGAAATCCAGTATTGCTTCTGATTTACTATTTTGCTAGACAGGGGAAATTCTAATGGCTTCCACTTGGGCTTTCCTACCATAATAGCCTTCACTCCACAAGTCAGGGAACCAATATTGAGATTCTGCCAGTTGCAGGGTATGTCTATTCCAATAACGCATTCTGGAAATGGGTAAATAGCCACAGAATGGGTCCAGGGACCAATGGACTCACTGTGAGATAGATCTGAGCTAGAACTCCATTGATCACCTGACTCCACAAACCCCTATTCTGACTGGTGGACAACAGTTTGGGTCTCCTGGAATTAATGTCCCTTCTGAGCCTGTTTCTACCAATTCTCAAAATGTCTGATCATTTCGTTTTCCCCAATGCACAATTATCCTGGTAGAAGTCTATAAGTCTCTTTGGGGAAGGTTGGGAGGAAGATTAATAGTGTAAATTTTTGGCAGTGTAAAAGGGTCCTTCCCCAGGGGACACAGACTTCCATCATTCAAGAGGCTCTGGGTCTGTAAACTGTCTCAAGTCTGGGAATTAGTTAAGGGGCCATGACTCAGGTTTTGCAATTCAAGTTAGACTTTTGTTTACCTGACTTAGAATTCATCTGCTTATGCACATCAAGTAAGAATTTGGTAGACTTCCCATCTATTTTACTTCTCAGTACCCCATGATCTATTAGCCAATGCCAAAGGTCTCTGCGAGTCAGAATATTTTGATTGTTGCTTTGAGTCTGCTGTCCATTATGGCACCTTGTCTTTTGCAATTAAGCGCTGCCACTTAGCTTCTTCCAGCCTGGGATATGATCATGCCCATTTTGTTTAAGGATCCTAGTTCTGTGACCAGTTCCCACAGTAATATCTGGCCTACAGAGAAGAGCAACCACAGAGCTCTTTGGGGAAGATGAAGTTAGTCTCACAAATTTATTCCTCACAGTCCTGCTGCAAGGTGTGTCCTCTGGACATTCCTTAGTGGGTGAGCATGTCTTGTATGATAAATCCAATCTAAGCCTTTGGATGCCCTCATCTACATTATACTAGAGCAGTTCTGACATTTTCACCTCAGGTACTGTAGGCCACCATTTGGTCCATGTTTTAGCCAACCACAAGAACAAACTGTTAGAGCCATTTCTAACCCTACAAGTTACAACACTGAATCCAGAATCTCTGCTTATTGAGCCAGTGGCAGTGTAGGGGCTGTTATGTATCCCAGAAAAGCCATGTTCTTTTAATCTATTCCTGTGAGTGCAGACCTATTGTGGGTAGGACATTTTGGTTAGGTTATTTTAATTGAGATGTGACCCAACCCATTCAAAGTGGGTCTTAATCCTTTTACTGGAGTCTTTTATAAGAGGAAAAAGGACAGAAAAAGCCAAGAGATCTTTGAGGGAAAAATCCTGGAGATAGTAAAAGAAGACACACTGATGCTGAGAGAGGAGACCACTGAAACAAACAGCTGAAATCAGTGAATCCCAGGATCAAAAGACCATCAGATGCCAGACATGTGCTTTCACATGTGACAGAGGTATTCCAGATGCTGGCAGCTTTTCTTCGGAGTCCAGGTATCATCCTGTTGATGCCTTAATTTGGACATTTTCATGACCTAAGAACCATAAATTGTAAGTTAATAAATCCCCATTTAAAAGCCAACCCAGTTCTGGTATACTGCATTCTTGCAGATTTAGCAAACTGACACAGGGCCTGTATCAATAAATTCAGCCTGATCCAACTTTATATTCCTTCCACCATTAGCCCACATCCTTAATATCCATTCCCACACATAAGTCCCAATTTCTGTCTATATTAATTGGAAAAACCATGCACTTCTTTCAGAATATAACACACCTCCTCATGGTTTGTTCTTTGTATCTCACCTTTTGTTGTCTTGTGGGACTTGAATATAGTTACAGGTCTGAAAGAGAAAAGAGGTAATGGGGGTGTATCAAAAAAGAATTAGAAGTGTCTTTTAAGCCTATTATCTCAGAGTATTCCATTGCAGTTTCATCTGGTGAAACAGGATTAATCTCTTTAGACAGAAGAATGTGAGCTCTTTGATCAGGAGATGTTTACAGCATTATCAGACACAGAAGGATTAATCTGGATGGCAGATTCCTCACTTCAGGTTATTTTGGCAAAGACTCATCAGAATCTAGGGTTTCAATATCTGCACTGCCTTCATTATCAACCCATATGTCCCTATTTCAATTTTCAGGATTACATCCCTTTTCTAACAAAGTCCTCACTTTAACAGCAAGGTTGGGGATTTAGTTCACATTATAATACAGTCATTTGTACAATGAGACTCTGGTTCTGGTTTTCAGAAATATCCTCTGTTGCTACATAAATTATGATTTTCCTCAGGGAACACATAGAAATTTCCACATCATTCATGCAGCACTTTAAGTTGCAAATTTCTTTTATAACTGTATCCATTGTATTTAGGAAAACCCCCAACATCATTATAACTTCTAGCTCCAGAAAACTCTGTTGAAGTGTCAAAAATGCTCTCACCAAGAACCAAGACTCTTATAAGCATTTGGGTAGCCATATCCAGTCATGATATTTTGCCTATCTCTATTGCCAACTCATGCCATGGGCTATCACTGCCATTTTGAATTTTGGAAATAGGGTCCTCAGTGTTTTTGAATCTAATTGGATTTGAGAACCAACTCCCAAAGCTCCAGAACCAATTCAGAAATCTCACCCTTATGATTCTGTTTCTTAACATCCTCTGCTGGTAGCAAAGTTGTATTTGTCAGGGTTCTTTAGGGAAACAGAACTGACAGGAAGTATCTGTAAGTATTTTGAGATTTTTATAAAAATTGTTTCAGGACTGTGGGGATGCAGAAGTCTATACTTCATAGGGCATGCTGCAAGCTGGGAACTCTAATGCAATTTTCAATTAATTCCCTAGAAGAAGCTGGCTGGCTGAAGTAGAGATGGGAATTCTTTCTTCTGACTGCTGAAATCATCACTTCTCCTTTTAAAGCCTTCAATTGATTGGGCAAGACTTCTTTCATTGTTGAAGGCAAACTTCTCAGTTGAGTGTAGATGTAATAAGCCATAGATGCAGTCAACTTACTAATGATTTAAGTCCATGAATTGTCCTCACAGTAACAATAAGGACAGTTCTTGCTTAATCAAAAATGGGACAACTTGACACACAAACTTAACCATCACACTAACCAAGAGTAGTTTCAATGATGTTTGCCTTCTTTTCCTACAGCTTGTGATATGAGTGGAGCATCTTTTCTATGCCTTGGAAAACTGTCACTCCTTTCTAAGTATGAATCAACTTTCAGCATTTTCTCCTTTTTGCTTTCAAGGTTGTGAAATATCTCTGAGAATTCTTTAAAGAGAAGACTTTTGCTGATGTAACTTCCTCTGGCAACCTCATTCATTTTGTCACAACCACATTTCTTATTTTTGCCAATAAATTCTTTTTCACTAAATTCCTCTGGCTCGATATGTAGAGTCTCTAGACAGCTGCAATGTTAATATTCTCATTGTCACATATTTGTTCTATAACTCCTTTTATGTTCAATTCTAATTTCACTTCCAGTGCTATCACTTCTTGTTTCTTTGTTGCACTTTCATCATTATTGATTAATTCCCTCATTGAATTATCCAATTTTTGTAGAATGTCACTTGAATTTAGTACTGGGTTAAATCCCAGTGGTACACACTTGGCTGCTATGAGTGCACTGAATAACAGTGCCCCATTGTTTGAAAGAGAGTATGTGATTGGTCACTGATCATGATGTGCATCTGTTATTTATGTAATGTTTATGGACTGAAATGTAGATATGAATGTTGTAGTTTTTACAGTTACTCACAGTTAACATATACAAAATCTTGTGCAAGGATGTTCATAGCAACATTATTCATAATAACCAAAAGGTGGAAATAGTTTACCTATGAAGCAAGCAAAAGAAGAATGGAAAACTATATGTCATTACTGCATAAGAAGCCCAAGACATTGAGAGAGGTATTTTGGAAAGACTTTGGAGAACGCAGATGCTTCAATAACAAGGGAATCAGGAAAGCCCAGAGGGACAAAGTCTTCCAAAACCCTGAAACACAAAGTCATGAATACCTGAAAGGACCTACCCAGAGAATTCTGACACCCCTATTGACTGGGAGATTTTATCTGTATAAAAGTAGTGTGGAGGAAAGGTGGGCTGTGAACAACCTTGATGGGATACTGAAAGAAAAAACACAGCTGGATTTATGTTTCCCATACGTAGTCAATCCTTCAGGAGACTGGGCAGTAGTTGTCACAAAAGACTTGAAACTTAAATTTTCTAGAGTAATTGATGTTAATACTAAACTCAATTGAAGGAAGGCATTCTAGCAAACTCACTGCTATTCTCATAGATTGCCTTGTATTCCTAGTCATAGTAGTGGTTATTTCAATTACTTTAAGAATAATATTTTACTAAAAAATGAACTTGTTTTTTGTTAAAATACTTTTTCTTTATTTTTTTCCAGTAATGGTACACACATATTTAAGGGAATGATGAGGTACTTGTACTAGTAATATACTGGAAGAGGTAGAAGGATGGTGTAAACAAGAGTAAATTTCTAATTACCACAGAAGCAGAAATCAGGCATTTACAGAGAAAGGCTGCAGAAGACAGGTCTAATGTCCCTTGGTTGACTTTGGGATGCAAGTTTTCTCCAATCCCAGTAAGATAGATACACAAAAGTGGATGCAGATGTATGTCATTCATGGAAATTTAGTTGACTGATATAATAATTGTAACTTTTGGTTTGGACAAGTGAAAAAATGACCCATAGTTTGTTGTCAAGTTTTAAAACAATTAGAGCTTTGTACACACTGGGAGTCCAATCTGAACCCTTTAACAGGTGCCTCATAAGAATCTGATATAAGATAATGGCTGCAGGTTTCTTTGTGATTCACATCTGGGAAAATTATTTGGGAAGATAGAATAATTACTAAAGGGCCTAGACTTTTGCCTAAATGAAATTTGGGTGGTTACAGAGAACTCAAGAAAAATTTCTTGGAGTTTACAAGAAAAATGTTTAGTTAAAATATTAGATTATGAGGCTCAAGAGTTAAACTTCTCCTTAGGCTTCAATTCGGTGAGATTTCATAAGTAACTACAAAGTAGTAATCATAGTTAATCATTTGAAAGTCCAAGCAATAAAGACATAAATATGTTTATAAAATAAAAGTATGATGGAGAAGTTTTGTGTATTGCTAATCAAAAATCTTGGCATGATATATTTAAAGGTTATTTCTCCAAGATGAATTTTGTGCTGAAATTTTAAATTCATCAATTTATAATTGTTGCAATTTGTCTTCTTTATATTTTATTATAGACTTGTTAGACATTTCAATGGCTGCAAACAGCCCAGAGAAAAGTAAAAATAGCAATGGAGATAATGAAATGGAGATAATGAAATAGAGAAATTGTAAGGGTAAATTTAAATCTTAAAATAATAAAAACAAATCCTCCTTTTTTCAGCACTTCCTGTAGAAAACTTGTTTTTGTAAATCCTTTCTCTGTCTCCTGGAGATGTATTTAAATCTTTTTGAAAGATAAATGAGCCTCTTGTAGTTTTGTTTCCAGGAATGTCTTCTGTGGGGGCTTTGGAGATTTCTCTTTGAAATGAGGACATCAAGGAGGATAACATCTCTGTAGTTTAGCTTAGGTACTTGTTTCCAAATTGTAACTTCCTGCTGGTTGAAAAGAAACAAGACGTTTATTTTTTTCCTGTGGATGAATAAAATTAACAGATTGTATTTGCCTAGCTGTAAGATTTTCTGTCTAGGGTGAGATGTTTTCTGTCTTTATAATCACTTCAGCAGATTCCCTTGATGAAAATTGCAATCTGGTTTAATGAGACTTCAGTAATGAAACCATTTCATTCTTTCCCACATTTTGAGCAGAACTTTAGCTGGGCTGGCAGATTTTATGTTTATTTGTATTTCTCAAACAATATCTGATTTAAGAATGAATAATTTCTGTCATTGTGGAAAATTTATTTTCCCAAAGGTGGTAAACAATAGCAAAATTTCTCTCAAAATATTTAAAATTATTTGAGGATTATTGAAATAGGTTCCCAACCTACTCATACACTAATCTCAATATACTAAACTCAAAGGTTCAGAAGATAGAGAAGGTAAAACAAAAACAAAATTATGTATAAAATAAAAATTAATAAAAACAGAAAAAAAATGTTTTATCTCTAAAAATAAAGGTTGAAGTAACCAAAATGGCCATCTACTGGTAAATGGATATACAAAATGTGCATATCCATGCAATAGAATATTATTTGGCATTAAAAAGGAATGAACTACTGATATACACTGGATGAACTTTGAAAACATTATGGTAAGTGGAAGAAGCAAGTCGCCAAGACCCACATATCATATGATTCCATTTATATTAAAATACAGAATAGGAAAATACATAGAGACAGAAAGTATATTAGTGTTTGCTCAGTCCTGGGATGGTTTGGGGGAAAACAGGAAGTTACTGCTAATGGATAGAAGTACAGAAATTCTTTTGAGGGTTATAGTGATATTCTGAGATTATATTGCAGCGATGGAAGCAGAACTGTGAATACACTAAAAATACATTGAGTTTTGCATTTTAAATTAAAGAGCTTTATGGCATGTGAGTTACACACAACACATCATGGTAAATGAAATTTGTGCATAACAGAACCATGCAAAGTAAGGATTGCCTGTGTTAATATTGGTCTTTGATAAATAGCTACTCTGATAGACAGTTATGAAGTTACTTAAAGGAGGCAAATTTAACCTCTATTTAAAATACTGTATTTTATTATGCTGGATTATTGGTGGATAACAATTTTATATAGAAACTATGCTTATGTACTATGTATATAAAATAACACATAGTAAGTGCTAAACAACTGATAATTATTATTTTAATATTAAGATATTTACATATTAAGGTTATTTTTTAACCATGTTTACTTTTGTGTAACATAAAGTAGAAAATGTAAATTATTACTTGGTAGACAGTAGAGTAATTTAATTTGACCTTAAAAGGAAATACGTATATAATGTAACTGAGAAGTTAGGATTTAAGGACTGATTATGATTACTGGATCATTATATAGATATTCATAGATATTCATTTTTACTTTCTGATATTTTAAAGTAGACAGAGGGGGGAGGCGGGGCAAGATGGCAGACTGGTGAGCTGTATGTTTTAGTTACTCCTCCAGGAAAGTAGGTAGAAAGCCAGGAACTGCGTGGACTGGACACCACAGAGCAATCTGTCTTTGGGCATACTTCATACAACACTCATGAAAACGTGGAACTGCTGAGATCAGCGAAATCTGTAAGTTTTTGCGGCCAGGGGACCCGCGCCCCTCCCTGCCAGGCTCAGTCCCGGGGGAGGAGGGGCTGTCAGCTCCGGGAAGGAGAAGGGAGAATTGCAGTGGCTGCTCTTAACGGAAACTCATTCTACTGATTCAAACTCCAACCATAGATAGACTGAGGCCACACACCAGAGACTCTGAGAGCAGCCAGCCCAGCAGAGAGGAGACAGGCATAGAAAAAAAACAACACGAAAAACTCCAAAATAAAAGCAGAGGATTTTTGGAGTTCTGGTGAACACAGAAAGGGGAAGGGCGGAGATCAGGCCTTGAGGCGCATATGCAAATCCCGAAGCAAGGCTGATCTCTCTGCCCTGTGCACCTTTCCTTAATGGCCCTGGTTGCTTTGTCTATTAGCATTTCAATAACCCATTAGATCTCTGAGGAGGGCCGTTTTTTTTTTTTTTTTTTTTTTTTTAAATCCTTTTTGCTTTTTCTAAAACAATTACTCTAAGAAGCTCAATACAGAAAGCTTCAAAGAATTGAAATTTGGGCACGTCAAGTCAAGAGCAGAACTAAGAGAGCTCTGAGACAAAAGGCAATAATCCAGTGGCTGAGAAAATTCACTAAACAACACAACTTCCCAAGAAAAGGGGGGTGTCCGCTCACAGCCACCATCCTGGTGGACAGGAAACACTCCTGCCCATTGCCAGCCCCATAGCCCAGCGCTGCCCCAGACAACCCAGTGTGACGGAAGTGCTTCAAATAACAGGCACACACCACAAAACTGGGCGTGGACATTAGCCTTCCCTGCAACCTCAGCTGAATGTCCCAGAGCTGGGAAGGGGGAGCAGTGTGAATTAACAGAGCCCCATTCAGCCATCATTTGAGCAGACTGGGAGCCTCCCAACACAGCCCAGCAGCCCAGAACTGCCCTGGGGGGACGGCACTCACCTGCGACATAGCACAGTCATCCCTCAACAGAGGACCCGGGGTGCACAGCCTGGAAGAGGGGCCCACTTGCAAGTCTCAGGAGCCATACGCCAATACCAAAGACTTGTGGGTCAGTGGCAGAGACAAACTGTGGCAGGACTGAACTGAAGGATTAGACTATTGCAGTAGCTTTAAAACTCTAGGATCATCAGGGAGATTTGATTGTTAGGGCCACCCCCCCTCCCCAACTGCCCAGAAACACGCCCCACATACAGGGCAGGCAACACCAGCTACACACGCAAGCTTGGGACACCAATTGGGCCCCACAAGACTCACTCCCCCACTCACCAAAAAGGCTAAGCAGGGGAGATCTGGCTTGTGGAGAACAGGTGGCTCGTGGATGCCACCTGCTGGTTAGTTAGAGAAAGTGTACTCCACGAAGCTGTAGATCTGATAAATTAGAGATAAGGACTTCAACTGGTCTACAAACCCTAAAAGAACCCTATCAAGGTCAGCAAATGCCACGAGGCCAAAAACAACAGAAAATTATAAAGCATATGAAAAAACCAGACGATATGGATAACCCAAGCCCAAGCACCCAAATCAAAAGACCAGAAGAGACACACCTAGAGCAGCTACTCAAAGAACTAAAGATGAACAATGAGACCATAGTACGGGATATGAAGGAAATCAAGAAGACCCTAGAAGAGCATAAAGAAGACATTGCAAGACTAAATAAAAAAATGGATGATCTTATGGAAATTAAAGAAACTGTTGACCAAATTAAAAAGATTCTGGACACTCATAGTACAAGACTAGAGGAAGTTGAACAACGAATCAGTGACCTGGAAGATGACAGAATGGAAAATGAAAACATAAAAGAAAGAATGGGGAAAAAAATTGAAAAACTCGAAATGGACCTCAGGGATATGATAGATAATATGAAACGTCCAAATATAAGACTCATTGGTGTCCCAGAAGGGGAAGAAAAGGGTAAAGGTCTAGGAAGAGTATTCAAAGAAATTGTTGGGGAAAACTTCCCAAATCTTCTAAACAACATAAATACACAAATCATAAATGCTCAGCGAACTCCAAATAGAATAAATCCAAAAAAACCCACTCTGAGACATATACTGATCACACTGTCAAACATAGAAGAGAAGGAGCAAGTTCTGAAAGCAGCAAGAGAAAAGCAATTCACCACATACAAAGGAAACAGCATAAGACTAAGTAGTGACTACTCAGCAGCCACCATGGAGGCGAGAAGGCAGTGGCACGATATATTTAAAATTCTGAGTGAGAGGAATTTCCAGCCAAGAATACTTTATCCAGCAAAGCTCTCCTTCAAATTTGAGGGAGAGCTTAAATTTTTCACAGACAAAGAAATGCTGAGAGAATTTGCTAACAAGAGACCTGCCCTACTGGAGATACTAAAGGGAGCCCTACAGACAGAGAAACAAAGACAGGACAGAGAGACTTGGAGAAAGGTTCAGTACTAAAGAGATTCGGTATGGGTACAATAAAGGATATTAATAGAGAGAGGGAAAAATATGGCAAACATAATCCAAAGGATAAGATGGCCGATTCAAGAAATGCCTTCACGGTTTTAACGTTGAATGTAAATGGATTAAACTCCCCAATTAAAAGATATAGATTCGCAGAATGGATCAAAAAAAATGAACCATCAATATGTTGCATACAAGAGACTCATCTTAGACACAGGGACACAAAGAAACTGAAAGTGAAAGGATGGAAAAAAATATTTCATGCAAGCTACAGCCAAAAGAAAGCAGGTGTAGCAATATTAATCTCAGATAAAATAGACTTCAAATGCAGGGATGTTTTGAGAGACAAAGAAGGCCACTACATACTAATAAAAGGGGCAATTCAGCAAGAAGAAATAACAATCGTAAATGTCTATGCACCCAATCAAGGTGCCACAAAATACATGAGAGAAACATTGGCAAAACTAAAGGAAGCAATTGATGTTTCCACAATAATTGTGGGAGACTTCAACACATCACTCTCACCTATAGATAGATCAACCAGACAGAAGACCAATAAGGAAACTGAAAACCTAAACAATCTGATAAATGAATTAGATTTAACAGACATCTACAGGACATTACATCCCAAATCAACAGGATACACATACTTTTCTAGTGCTCACGGAACTTTCTCCAGAATAGATCATATGCTGGGACATAAAACAAGCCTCAATAAATTTAAAAAGATTGAAATTATTCAAAGCACATTCTCTGACCACAATGGAATACAATTAGAAGTCAATAACCATCAGAGACTTAGAAAATTCACAAATACCTGGAGGTTAAACAACACACTCCTAAACAATCAGTGGGTTAAAGAAGAAATAGCAAGAGAAATTGCTAAATATATAGAGACGAATGAAAATGAGAACACAACATACCAAAACCTATGGGATACAGCAAAAGCAGTGCTAAGGGGGAAATTTATAGCACTAAACGCATATATTAAAAAGGAAGAAAGAGCCAAAATCAAAGAACTAATGGATCAACTGAAGAAGCTAGAAAATGAACAGCAAACCAATCCTAAACCAAGTACAAGAAAAGAAATAACAAGGATTAAAGCAGAAATAAATGACATAGAGAACAAAAAAACAATAGAAAGGATAAATATCACCAAAAGTTGGTTCTTTGAGAAGATCAACAAGATTGACAAGCCCCTAGCTAGACTGACAAAATCAAAAAGAGAGAAGACCCATATAAACAAAATAATGAATGAAAAAGGTGACATAACTGCAGGTCCTGAAGAAATTAAAAAAATTATAAGAGGATATTATGAACAACTGTATGGCAACAAACTGGATAATGTAGAGGAAATGGACAATTTCCTGGAAACATATGAACAACCTAGACTGACCAGAGAAGAAATAGAAGACCTCAACCAACCCATCACAAGCAAAGAGATCCAATCAGTCATCAAAAATCTTCCCACAAATAAATGCCCAGGGCCAGATGGCTTCACAGGGGAATTCTACCAAACTTTCCAGAAAGAACTGACACCAATCTTACTCAAACTCTTTCAAAACATTGAAAAAAATGGAACACTACCTAATTCATTTTATGAAGCTAACATCAATCTAATACCAAAACCAGGCAAAGATGCTACAAAAAAGGAAAACTACCGGCCAATCTCCCTAATGAATATAGATGCAAAAATCCTCAACAAAATACTTGCAAATCGAATCCAAAGACACATTAAAAAAATCATACACCATGACCAAGTGGGGTTCATTCCAGGCATGCAAGGATGGTTCAACATAAGAAAAACAATCAATGTATTACAACACATTAAAAACTCGAAAGGGAAAAATCAATTGATCATCTCAATAGATGCTGAAAAAGCATTTGACAAAATCCAACATCCGTTTTTGATAAAAACACTTCAAAAGGTAGGAATTGAAGGAAACTTCCTCAACATGATAAAGAGCATATATGAAAAACCCACAGCCAGCATAGTACTCAATGGTGAGAGACTGAAAGCCTTCCCTCTAAGATCAGGAACAAGACAAGGATGACCGCTGTCACCACTGTTATTCAACATTGTGCTGGAAGTGCTAGCCAGGGCAATCCGGCAAGACAAAGAAATAAAAGCCATCCAAATTGGAAAAGAAGAAGTAAAACTGTCATTGTTTGCAGATGATATGATCTTATATCTAGAAAACCCTGAGAAATCAACGATACACCTACTAGAGCTAATAAACAAATTTAGCAAAGTAGCGGGATACAAGATTAATGCACATAAGTCAGTAATGTTTCTATATGCTAGAAATGAACAAACTGAAGAGACACTCAAGAAAAAGATACCATTTTCAATAGCAACTAAAAAAATCAAGTACCTAGGAATAAACTTAACCAAAGATGTAAAAGACCTATACAAAGAAAACTACATAACTCTACTAAAAGAAATAGAAGGGGACCTTAAAAGTTGGAAAAATATTCCATGTTCATGGATAGGAAGGCTAAATGTCATTAAGATGTCAATTCTACCCAAACTCATCTACAGATTCAATGCAATCCCAATCAAAATTCCAACAACCTACTTTGCAGACTTGGAAAAGCTAGTTATCAAATTTATTTGGAAAGGGAAGATGCCTCGAATTGCTAAAGACACTTTAAAAAAGAAAAACGAAGTGGGAGGACTTACACTCCCTGACTTTGAAGCTTATTCTAAAGCCACAGTTGCCAAAACAGCATGGTACTGGCACAAAGATAGACATATAGATCAATGGAATCGAATTGAGAATTCAGAGATAGACCCTCAGATCTATGGCCGACTGATCTTTGATAAGGCCCCCAAAGTCACCGAACTGAGCCATAATGGTCTTTTCAACAAATGGGGCTGGGAGAGTTGGATATCCATATCCAAAAGAATGAAAGAGGACCCCTACCTCACCCCCTACACAAAAATTAACTCAAAATGGACCAAAGATCTCAATATAAAAGAAAGTACCATTAAACTCCTAGAAGATAATGTAGGAAAACATCTTCAAGACCTTGTATTAGGAGGCCACTTCCTAGACTTTATACCCAAAGCACAAGCAACAAAAGAGAAAATAGATAAATGGGAACTCCTCAAGCTTAGAAGTTTCTGCACCTCAAAGGAATTTCTCAAAAAGGTAAAGAGGCAGCCAACTCAATGGGAAAAAATTTTTGGAAACCATGTATCTGACAAAAGACTGATATCTTGCATATACAAAGAAATCCTACAACTCAATGACAATAGTACAGACAGCCCAATTATAAAATGGGCAAAAGATATGAAAAGACAGTTCTCTGAAGAGGAAATACAAATGGCCAAGAAACACATGAAAAAATGTTCAGCTTCACTAGCTATTAGAGAGATGCAAATTAAGACCACAATGAGATACCATCTAACACCGGTTAGAATGGCTGCCATTAAACAAACAGGAAACTACAAATGCTGGAGGGGATGTGGAGAAATTGGAACTCTTATTCATTGTTGGTGGGACTGTATAATGGTTCAGCCACTCTGGAAGTCAGTCTGGCAGTTCCTTAGAAAACTAGAGATAGAGCTACCATTCGATCCAGCAATTGCACTTCTCGGGATATACCCGGAAGATCGGAAAGCAGTGACACGAACAGATATCTGCACGCCAATGTTCATAGCAGCATTATTCACAATTGCCAAGAGATGGAAACAACCCAAATGTCCATTAACAGATGAGTGGATAAATAAAATGTGGTATATACACACGACGGAATACTACGCGGCAGTAAGAAGGAACGATCTCGTGAAACATATGACAACATGGATGAACCTTGAAGACATAATGCTGAGCGAAATAAGCCAGGCACAAAAAGAGAAATATTATATGCTACCACTAATGTGAACTTTGAAAAATGTAAAACAAATGGTTTATAATGTAGAATGTAGGGGAACTAGCAGTAGAGAGCAATTAAGGAAGGGGGAACAATAATCCAAGAAGAACAGATAAGCTATTTAACGTTCTGGGGATGCCCAGAAATGACTATGGTCTGTTAATTTCTGATGGATGTAGTAGGAACAAGTTCACTGAAATGTTGCTATAGTATGTAACTTTCTTGGGGTAAAGTAGGAACATGTTGGAAGTTAAGCAGTTATCTTAGGTTAGTTGTCTTTTTCTTACTCCCTTGCTATGGTCTCTTTGAAATGTTCTTTTATTGTATGTTTGTTTTCTTTTTAACTTTTTTTTTTCATACAGTTGATTTGAAAAAAGAAGGGAAAGTTAAAAAAAAAAGAAAAAAGAAAAACAAGGAAAAAAAAAAGATGTAGTGCCCCCTTGAGGAGCCTGTGGAGAATGCAGGGGTATTCGCCTACCCCACCTCCATGGTTGCTAACATGACCACAGACATAGGGGACTGGTGGTTTGATGGGTTGAGCCCTCTACCATAAGTTTTACCCTTGGGAAGACGGTTGCTGCAAAGGAGAGGCTAGGCCTCCCTGTATTTGTGCCTAAGAGTCTCCTCCTGAATGCCTCTTTGTTGCTCAGATGTGGCCCTCTCTCTCTGGCTAAGCCAACTTGTAAGGTGAAATCACTGCCCTCCCCCCTACGTGGGATCAGACACCCAGGGAAGTGAATCTCCCTGGCAACGTGGAATATGACTCCCGGGGAGGAATGTAGACCCGGCATCGTGGGATGGAGAACATCTTCTTGACCAAAAGGGGGATGTGAAAGGAAATGAAATAAGCTTCAGTGGCAGAGAGATTCCAAAACGAGCTGAGAGATCACTCTGGTGGGCACTCTTACGCACACTTTAGACAACCTTTTTTAGGTTCTAAAGAATTGGGGTAGCTGGTGGTGGATACCTGAAACTATTAAACTACAACCCAGAACCCATGAATCTCGAAGACAGTTGTATAAAAATGTAGCTTATGAGGGGTGACAGTGGGATTGGGAATGCCATAAGGACCAAACTCCACTTTGTCTAGTTTATGGATCGATGTGTAGAAAAGTAGGGGAAGCAAACAAACAGACAAAGGTACCTAGTGTTCTTTTTTACTTCAATTGCTCTTTTTCACTCTAATTATTATTCTTGTTATCTTTGTGTGTGTGCTAATGAAGGTGTCAGGGATTGATTTAGGTGATGAATGTACAACTATGTAATGGTACTGTAAACAATCGAAAGTACAATTTGTTTTGTATGACTGCGTGGTATGTGAATATATCTCAATAAAATGATGATTAAAAAAAAAAAAAAAAAAAAAGTAGACAGAGGGAAATACCTGAAACATGAACTGCAATCTAGCTGCTTTGATCTCTGACAATGATTTTATAGCCTTTATCTTGTGCCATTGTGATGATAAAAACCTTGTGACTAACCTTCACTTGTACCCATTCATCTAGTTTTTCAACTTTAACTCTTCTGGTTACTAAAGGCAGACCCTAATGTTTAGTAATGAAGGGTTTTGGGTCATTCCAAAACTAACCCACTGCATTTCCAAAGTTATCTTGATAAAAGAAACTGGATCTAACCAAAATGGGCCTGCCTGATGTGCAGTAGCTTAGACTTAAACCTATAAGTCACCTATACCTCATTATAATACTAAAAATCACACCCATCATCATGTTAAGGCTGTCATTTTCTTACGTACATTCTGGAACTAAGCATGTAATCAATCTGCACATGCTCAATAATTAAATCACCTCTAATTACATCATCTGGGGCCATTGCGCTCATCTTTTGTGCCTATCTTTTAATACTACAGAACTATCAAAATTACTGAAATTTGGGGAGACAAGATTTTGGAATGATAGGCCATCTGTTCTCCTCTTCATGCCTAGCAAGAAAACTCTTTTTCTCTTTGAAACCCCAGTGTCTCAGGAATTGGTCATCTGAGTGCATTGGCCAAAAGAATCCACTGCCTTGGTCTGGTAACAGTTGTTATTGAACTAGTCTTTGAAAAAGGAAAATATTGAAATCATGTATGAAATTTTAGGAATGTGGTGATAAAACAAAACCCATGAGACTAAGGAGGATTGAAATATTCTAGGGATAAGTTACCTCAAGTTTGTATAAGAGGTTGTATACCTATGTGAGTTTGCATTTTGTCATAACGGAAAGACAGAGTGGGAGTGAAGAATAAGTCATAAGAGATAACACACATTGGGTATCTATGGGGGTAGCTGCAGAAAGTAGGGCTTGAAGTGCTAAATTCTTCAATTATACATCCAGCCATAGTAGCAAGAATTAAGAACTGAAATAAAAATCATCATTTTGGTGCCACACATCAGGTAGACATATAAAATAATCTATTTATATCTAACGATATTCTTCTTCATACCTAAATGCAAGGCCTGTTGTAATTCCTCATATAGAAATGTGCATCAATTCATTTTTACTTGTGTTATCTTAGAACAACTGTTAAGACAAAAGAATTTGGATTAAAGGAAAGTTAGTATTTTTTTTGAATCTTATAAAAAAATCTTATTCAGTTAGAAGCCCTTGAAAAATATCCTTTTCTTTTCTTTGTAGAATCTGTGCTTTTACCACAAGTATTTCATGTTTCAGTTTTTATAAGAATATTAGAAATCCTTGACTAGATACTTAATTCCTTCTTTCATTTGCATATCTGGCCACAAAAAATGATTCTTGTCTCATTCTGCTGAAAGAAATTATAAATGAATCTCTAGTTGGAGAATAATAAGGGTGATACCTCAACAATATACTTTTTTTGAACTTAGAAGACCATGGAGATTGAATATCTCATTTTAGTATACTTTTTAATGACACAGACCCCATAATGAAATTCATTACTGACTAAAATAAAACAACTTCATTTCTCAAATATTAAAAGTTCAAAGTAAGTCAGTTGAAGGGACTATTAGAAGGGGTGAAGAAAATGATTTACTTCATAATAAAATTTATTTTTCCTTGTGTATCAATACAAAGAGAAGATTGTACTCAAGTCTACTACAGAAACTAAAATATATCAGAAAAATGTGCATGTTGGACAAGGAAGATATTGTGTTTATATAGTGTGTGTCTCTAAAGGAGACTCTTAATTCATTCTTTTTTATTAATGTTTTTTGATAAATTTTGGTACTTTAAATGTAGTTGTTTCATGAATTCTGGATGTAAGTTCTTTTTTTTTTCAGATTATTTTGTTCTAGTTACCATTGTGGCATAACAAAATACCCCTCAAACTCAATAATTTCTCTTATGAATCTGAAATTAAGTCAGAGCTCAGTGTGAGCAACCCATTTCTAGTTCATGCAGTATAAGTGGGAGCAGGTCCTCAGAAGCTGGTGGACTGATTTCCATGTTGGATCACACACATGGCTGTCAAAATGATGGTAGCTGTTAGTTCCTTTCTATTTGAGCCTCTCCACAGAATAACTTAGACTTCTTCTCCGCATGGACTGTAGGTTCTGAGAACAAACAACTCAAGAGACAAAGGAAGTGGAAGCTGATGATTTTTTTAAGGCAAGGACCCAGAAAATGGCAAAGTTTCACTTCTGCATTTTGCTGATCAGGAAATCCTGGAATCCAGATTCAAGGAGAAAAGACATAAGCATCACCTTTGGTAGGAAAGTGAGAATTCTGTGGCCCTGTTTTAAAATAACCACAAACCTAGAAAAAAAATTTTGCATAGGAATAATTAGAGTTGCCTAAGATGTGACGTATTACCTCACAGATTCTTCATCCAAGGAAAATATTTTATATGATTTATCTTGAATTCACAAAGTGATAATCTATTTCATTTTTGCTTAACTATTAATTTGTAGGGAAAGTCATATTTTCAAGTGTGAATAACATCCAGATATGCAGATACAATGCCAAGTATTATAAAATTCCCTAATAACTACAGTGAAATTAACTTCCCTAATTTTACAGAAAATGTGAAATTTACATGTGATATCCATGTAATGAAGACCCCTTTTATTCAGAAGAATTGGTGGCATTATTTGAAGAGTGTCTAAGTTGCAGACTGCCCTAAAAACAGTACTCTGTCATGGCACCCATACATCCTACCATTAAAGTTATTTGCTTGGTTTCAATATTTCCAGAAATTCTCTGACAAATTGTAGACATTGACTGGAAATGTAAGAACTTATTCTTTTCAGAAGCCAGTTCTCATATGTAAGATATAAATAGGTCATAGGACCTAAGTATGTTTAAAGTTTAATAGAGGAAAAAATTTAGGAAATGTTAGCATACTTCCCAAAGAGAGCAAAATATAACACAAAGGCAGTGAAGTATAATTAGGGTGACCATTTTATTTATTATTTAAATGGGGATAATATTGAGAGTGAAAGAGGTTACTAATTTGATGGGGAATTGAAGTAAAGGCTTAAACTAGCAATAGCAGAGCTCCCTTTTGCAGAAAAAGTTATTACCAGAGCTCCCTTCCATGCTTGCCATCTCATCACAAGAAGGAATTCAAGGATGAGAAAAGTAGGTATCAACAAGTGAGGAAGTATATTGAGGAAAATGAAAGAACACACTTCAAGGGGTGAGCACTGGGCATACTCAAGAGAGAGACATGCCACACATTGTTTTGCCCAAGGCTTTTTAACAAATAAAACAAATGGAGGTGGGGTTTGATATGTTGGTACATTGCTATTGGTGAGTAATCATTCAAAATAAGTATTGTGATTAGGTGTCTATATAGTCTTGTGATTGATTAATAAGCATGTAAATTAAGGCTTCTAAGTGTATTAGTCAGGGTTATCTAGGGAAACAGAAGCAACAGGGGATATCTGTAGATGTGAGATTTTATAAAAGTGTTTCCCACAACTGTGGGAATGCACAGGTTGAAATTCCATAGGGCAGGATGCACGAGTCCAAATTCTGTAGGGCAGGTCGTGAGTTGGCAGCAGCATTGAAGGTCTTCAATGAACTCCCCAGGAGAGGCTGGCTGGCTGAAGAAGAGAGAGTGAAAGTTCTCTCTTCTCCCTTAAAGTCTTCTACTGATTGGATTAAATCTAACTGATTGGATTCTCTCATTGCAGAAAACACTCCCTTAGTTGATTGTATATGTAATCAGCCACAGATGCAATCAACTGACTGATGATTTAATAAACCAGCCACCTGGTTTATTAACCAGCCATAAGATGTCCTTGCAGTAATGGTTAGGCCAGTGCTTGCTTGATCACACAACAGTGCACCATCACCTGGGCAAGTTGATAGGTGAACCTAACCATCATGGTACAACCCTTGTCAACTTACACTGTACACATCACCTTAAACAATAGTTAGTCTCTAAATAGAATGCAATAACAGACATAGGTTTCACCCAAGAATACTCAGCTGTCCTGCATACAACTGGAAATGCACTGAATCTCTCCAGAATAGCGTGAAAGCCCTTGGGTAACATTCCCTCTTAAATTTGATACCCTATAACTTAAGTACTAGGCAATGACCAATTCAGCTTATGCCATATGATAAGGGAATAAGAGAAAAAAATGAATATATTTTCTTTATGTACAAACACAAACATACTCATAACAAAACAAGGAGGAAATACTCATAACATCACAGTCCTTGTTTCTGTAACTGGTCACATTGTCATAGTTGATATTTATCATTATCTTCTTCCACTACCTACTCCATGGTCCATTTACCCTTAGCAAGCACTTCAGCTGGCTGTAGTTCTTACCTGCTGGGGTGACCGAAACTTTCATTCCTGATGTTTCTTGGACATTTTCAGTCCTGTCTGGATGGGGTTGTTGCAGTTTACCATTGACTTTAATCACAGGGCATGGTAGTGCTAAGACACACCCAAGGGAATCTACTCTATTCCAGTAAAACCTTTCTTTGCCTCCATTGTGGACTTTCAGTCATATTTCCCTCTGATAGTCATGATCAATCATCCCAGCCAGTACAGAAATCCCCTTCCTTGCTTGTTTATTCAGAGGCATGTGAAGCCCAAAGTGGCCAGGTGGCAATCTTAACCTCTAGTTCAATGAAATCATTGTTCTCTCTCCTTGTAGAAGCACTACTCCTGGAACTAAGAACTGTAGGCCAGCAGAGCTTAAGTCTGCAGGGACTGGAAGCAAAAAATGTTTCTAGTGGATCAATAAGGATGACAGTGAGACACTTCCATTTCCACCCTTTGATTCCTGGACCTGTGAATCCTGGCTATGGGAGAAAAAGCACCAAAGAGTGGACATTGGTTCAGAGTGTAAACATCCTCCTGGGGAACACTGCCCCAGTCCTGCAAGGTATTGCTACCCAGTTGGAGACATAATTGAGTCTTCAACATGCCATTCCACTATTCTATAAACACAGCTGCCTCTGGATGATGGGGAACATAGTATGACCAGTGAATTTCATGAGCATATGCCCATTCCTGCACTTCAGTTGCTGTGAAGTGAGTTCCTTGTTCAGAAGCAATACCATATGGAATACCATGTCTGTGGATAAGGCGTTTTGTACATTCACAGATGGTAGTTTTGGCAGGAGCATTATCTGCAGGGAAGGCAAACCCATATCTGGAGCATGTGTCTACTCCAGTTAGAAAAAAATGTTGCCCCTTCCATGATGGAAGTGGTCAAATGTAATCAACCTGAAATCAGGTGGCAGGCTGATCACCTCAGGAAATGGTGCCATATTGGGGACTGAGTGTGCATCTCTGCTGCTGGCAGGTTGAACCCTCAGTGGTGGCTGAAGCCAAGTTGGCCTTGGTGTATAGAAGTCCATGTTGATGAGCCCATTCATGACCTCCATCCTTACAACCATGGCCACTTTGTTCATTAGCCCATTGGGCAATGACAGGAGTGGATGGGGAAAGTGCCTGACTAGTATCCACAGAACAGATCATCTTATTCAGATGATTATTAAAATCTTCCTCTGCTGAAGTCACCCTCTGGTGGTCATTCACATGGGACATAAATATTTCCATGATTTTTTGCCCACTCAGAATATTCTATCCACATACCTTTTCCCCAAACCTCTTTGTCATCAATTTTCCAATCATGTTCCTTCCAAGTCCCTGACCATCCAGCCAGACCATTAGCAACATCCCATGATTCAGTATACAAATGTACCTCTGGTCAGTTTTCCTTCCATGCAAAATGAACAACCATGTGCACTGATTGAAGTTCCAACCTCTGGGAAGATTCTCCCTCACCACTGTCCTTCAGAAAGTGGCTGCAGTGCTGCAGCTGCCCACTTTTGGGTATGTTTCCTTGGGGAAGTCTGAATATTGTGCAGAACTATCCATAAACCAGGCCTGAGTTTTTTCTTCCTCAGTCAATGGACTGTAAGGAACTCCCCAAGAGGCCATAGCTCTGGGCTGGCAAAGAGAAGGTAATGTGGCCAGTTTGGGGATCATGGGCATTTGGGCCACTTCCCTCATGTAACTTAATTGTTCCTTCAGGACCCACTCAAGCCCTATATCATATATACCACTTCCATTTAATGATGGAGTGATGCTGTGCATGCCCATCTTTATGGCTTCATGGGTCAGACAACACCTAGCTCATGATAGGCAACTCAGGTCTCATGGTTACTTGGTGGCCCACCATTAAGCATTTTGTCTCTAATAAGGCCAAGTTATATGCCAAAACCTTTTTATCAAAAGGACAGTGGTTATCTGCAGAGGATGGGAGGGCTTTAATCCAAAATCCCTAAGGCCTGTGTTGTAATTCTCCTATAAGAGCAGGCCAAAGGCTCCAAACAGTATCTCTATATGCCTCTGACATCTCCAGCACCATTGGATCTGGTGGATCATATGGTTGAAGTGGTAGAGCAGCTTATGCAGCAGACTGGACCTGTCACAGAGCCTTCTCTTGCTGTGGTCCACACTCAATACTAGAAGCTTTTCTTGTCACTCAGTAAATGGGATGGATTAGCACACCCAAATGAGAAATATGGTTTTCCAAAATCCAAAAAGGCCAAGTAGGCATTGTGCATCTTTTTTGGTCTTAGGAATGGACAGATGCAACATCTTATCCTTCACTTTAGAAGGGCTATCTCAATATGCCCCACACCACTTGACACCTAGATATTTTACTGAGGTGGAGGGCCCCTGTATTTTTGTTGGATTTATCTCCCATCCTCTGACATGGAAATTCCTTACCAATAAGTCTAGAGTAGCTGCTACTTCTTGCTAACTAGGTACAATAAACATGATATCATCAATATAATGGATGAGTGTCATGACTTATGGGAAGGAGAAATGATCAAGTTCCCTGCAGACAATATTGTTACATAGGGGTGGAGAGTTGATATACCACTGAGTTTGGACAGTGAAGGTATACTTCTGGCCTAGCCAGATAAAAACAAACTCTTTCTGGTGGTTCTTACCAACAGCTATTTTGATAAAAGCATCTGCCAGATCAATAGCTGCATACCAGGTACCAGGGTATGTATTGATTTGCTCAAGCAACAATTCCACATCTGGAACAGCAGGTGTAACTGGAGTCACACCTGGTTAAGTTTATGATAATCCACTCTCATCCTCTAAGAACTATCTGTTCCCTGCACAGGACAAACAGGAGAGTTGAATGGGGATGCGGTGGGAATCACCACCCTTGCATCCTTCAAGACCTTAAGAATTACATTAATATATGCAATCCCTCCAGTAATCCAATATTGCTTCTGATTTACTATTTTGCTAGGCAGGGAGCACTTCTAGTGGCTTCCATTCAGCCTTTCCTATTATAATAGCCCTCACTCCAGAAGTCAGGGAACCAATATGGAGACTCTGTCAGTTGCTGAGTATGTCTATTCCAATTATGCATTTTGAAACTGGGTAAATAATCACATAATGGGTCTGGGGAAACTCTGGACCCACTGTGAGATGGATCTGAGTTAAACTCCATCAATCACCTGGCCTCCATAAGCCCCTACACCTACTGTTGGACCAGAGTGATATTTTGAGTCTCTGAGAATTAATGTCACTCTGAGCCATTGTATAATAATCTCCTAAATTTCTGATCATTTCCTTTTCCCCAGTGCACAGTTACCCTGTTAAAAGACTGTATGTCTCCCTGTGGAAGTCTGGGAGGAAGATAAATGGTATAAATTTTTGGCAATGTAACAGGATCCTTCTCCCAGTGTACCCAGCCTTCCCCTCATTCAAGGGGCTCTGGTTCTGTAAACTTTCAAATCTATTAAGGGGCTGTGTGCCAGTTGGGATATATTACATCCCCCCAAATCCATATTCTTTAATGCAATCTTGTGGGGGCAGATTTATTTTTCTTTTGATTAAGGTGGAAACTTTTGATTGAGTGTTTCCATGAAGATGTGACTCACTCAACTGTGGGTGATATATTTGATTAGATTGTTTCCATGGAGATGTGGCATTCAGGGGGGACTTGATTCATTCACTGGAGTATTGAAGAGAGCAGCTAAGAGCTAACACAGACCCAGATGCTTGCTGATACTTAGAGATGGTTGGAGATGCAGAGAGGAGAATGTTTGGAGACGCTAAGCTAAGAGATGAAGCCAAGTTTTCCCTGGAGGAGCTAAGAGAGACTCAAAGACATTTTGGAGAACACGATTTTGAAATGCAGCCTGGAACAAAGGAAGAGCTGATGCCAGCCACATGCCTTCGCAGCCAACTGAAGTGTTCCAGACACCATTGGCCAATCTTCATTAAAGGTATCCTATTGTTCATGCCTCAGTTGGGCACTTATATGGTCTTAGAACACTACCTTTGTAATCAGATAAACCTCCTTTATAAAAGCCAATCCATTTCTGCTATTTTGCATAATGGCAGTATTAGCAAATCAGAACAGACTGTGACTCTCTGTTTTTGTAATTCATGTTAGACTTCTGTTCACTGGATCTAGAATTCTTCTGCTTATACCTATCAAACAAGAATATAGTAGACTATCTATTTTAGTTCTAGGTATCCCATGATCTACTAGCCAACACTGTAACTCTGAGAGTCAGTTTATTCTGACTGCTCCTTTGACTCTGCTGTCCATTATGGTAGCCAGTAGCTGTGACCACCTTGTCTTTGGTGATTAACCACTGCCATATGGCTTCTGCCAACTTGGCAGCTGTTTATCTCCCTTGTGTTAAGGATTCCAGCTCAGTGACAGCAGTTCCCACATTAATATCTGACCTACAGAAAAGGTCTGTAATCTCTTCAGGAATGATGGAGCTAGTCTCACAAAATTATTCCTCACTATCTTGGTAAATGTGCATCCTCTGGACATTCCTATGGTATGTGAGCAGGTCTTCTATGATATATCCACTCTAACACTCCAATCTCTCCAAGCCTTTGTATCTAATTAGTGTAGAAAATCAATTGCAAAAGCCCATTTTAAGTTTCTGTTTCTCAAGAATTACTACTGGTACCAAGTTATATTAGTCAGATTTCTCTAGGGAAACAGAAGCAACAGGAGATATCTGCAGAGGTGAGATTTTATGAAAAGTGTCTGAAACAACTGTGGGGATGCACAAGACGAAATTCTATAGGTCAGGGTGCAGGCATCCAAATTCCATAGGGCAGGCTATGATCTGGCAACTATGATGAACATCTTTGATGATCTTCCCAGGAGAGGCTGGCTGGCTGAAGAAGAAGAAGTGAAATTTCTCTCTTCTTCCTTAAAAGTCTTCGACTGATTGAATTATATCCAACTGAAAGGATTCTCTCATTGTGGAAGACATCCTTTATTTGCTTGTATATGTAATCAACCACAGAGGCAATCAACTGACTGATAATTTAATAAACCAGCTTTCTGGTTTATTAGCCAACCAGAAAATGTCCCTAAAGTAATGGTTAGGCCATTGCCTGGTTGACCAGACAACTGTGCATCATGACCTGGCCAACTTGAAACATGAAAATAACCATTACAGTAAGTAAGCTATTGCAATAGGCTGAATAAACATTCAAATGAAGGACTGTGAATGAGTTATTGTGATTTATCCATGTCATGTGGTTGAACAATGTATCCTACTTTGTTCAGCCTCCTCAGGTTTCAGGAGCCTGACTTTTCTCACCAGATGTCCCCCCTCCCTGAACTGATTCTGAAGGTGCCTCAGACCTTGCAAGACATTTTTTCTATGTGTAACCTGCCTCAACTACCCCCTGAGAGAGTTGTACACCTTTATTCTTAAGGGGTAGCTAAGTGATGATGGTCCACCTTCTGTGGCTTCTTTTTGCTGATCAGGGATTTTAGTCCATGCCTGACAGGTTGTAGAACTCTTTAGCTAGTCTAGATGGATTGTGACAAGGAGAACCTTGTTCAATGTCAGGGAGGGCAATAAACCCATGGGTCAGCACAAGTATATTGTGAAAGGCTTGTAACCTGGTGAAGACAAATTTGACAAAAAGGTTAAAAATACATGGTCTTAGATTTGCCATTACAGAGCCAAGTTTTGTAATGGGAAGCCTCAAGATCAAGGGCTTCACCTATTAAATTCAGAGCTCCTGTTGCTTAAGAGAACAGCAGGAACTCCACTAAGTGATTAAGCCCAACAGTTCCATACCTTTCTCTAGTCTTTTAAGGAACTCTGCAAATATTATTTGATTTTTTTTTTTTTGCTTAAAATAATCTGGCTCTCTTTGGTTTCACACAGAATCAAAGCTTTAGAACACAGGTGGTATTTTTTATTTTGTACTTTGATTTAACTAATTCTTAATTAGATTAACATCATTCATACTTTAATCAAAGCCTGATGTCTTCTTCAGCCTCTACAACAGTTGCTTCATGGATCATGCTGACCCCCAGAACTGGAGAGCTTTAAACTTGCGTCTCAGGTGTTACACAGATACCCAAAGTTCCAGGAAACTGACAGGTGATATAAAGATCAAATTATCTCTGAATTTAGAAATAGCAGTTAAAGCTCAAGAGGAAATTTGACTGTTGTTAAGAGCCCACAATTCAAACCTCAATTTTCACACAAGCATTTTTAAATGAAACTTTCAGAAGTAAAAATATTTGACAGTTGTCTTATACTAACAAGCCATAGCAGAGGTTTTGTCTTGTCTCACTTTTATACATTTACCAGGGTTGTTAATTAATGCATAACATTTAATTTGTACAATTGTCCTGCTTCTTTTTGAAAGTTTGTCTCTGTTGTAGATGCAGCTCTGACCCACAGTTGACCACATAAACTTTAGAGAAGCATTAGAGCAAAGGAGTGTGACTGACAACTTTGCTGCTTCTTGATCTGTGACCTTTTTCTGAAAATAACTAAAATAACCACCAACATCATACCATTGTTTAACATCATACAGATCATGACAGTGAGGACATTGTCTAGCGTTCAGGAATTTTTGTAATTTCTAAATAGAACAAAACTATACTTCCTTCTACAAGTTCATCAGATTTAGCCAGCATTGTTTATAATAAACAAAATTTACTTTCACATTCTATAGCTTTCCATATCTATTTAGGGTTTTCAGTTAGCAAAGATTATAAACAAAACCTACTTCCTCAAACTTTCCATAACTTTCCACAGCCATATAGGCCTTAAGTCAGCAATAGACCACAAAATTCACTTTTTAAAATTTCTACAACTTTCTGTAACTATTTACAGCTTATAATCAGCAGTGATTACAAAATTCAGTTTCTTTTACTCTCTGTAACTTTCTATATATCTACTCAGTTAGCAATGATTACAACAAACAAAATTTACTTTATATTAGGAATATGCTAGTTTACAAAGTTAACACATTCTAAGATTGAGCAGTTGGAGGTCAGTAAGATCTGCTGTTAAGGCATTTTTTAAGGTATGGGGATTATCTCAAAACCTTTGGGGCAGTACTGTTTAAGTGAATGGGGTGGGAATCTTATTAAATCCCTGACATTTAAAAGCAATTACATATTAAGAAACTGATTTAAGGAGCATGATGCAAAGAGGCATACTTAGTTTCATTTTTTGAACAAAAGCTTTAGGCCTTCTAATGGCTGGGACTTGAAGGATTCCTCCTACACCGGAAGGTTCAAGGAGCTCTTCACAGGTGGGCTTGACCCTGGATAAATGCACCCAGCTGGAGATTCCACTGACCTTGACTGCTATATAGGGGTGACTAAAATTACAGAGTAAGGCTCCTTCCATTTAGGTTTGAGCTGGGAGTCTGGTCTGCTTTCATGCCAGGTCTTAATTAGGATGGAATCCCCAGGCTTTACTTTAGGTAGAAGTGGATTAGGACCTGGAGCTGGGGGAAACTGAGCTCCTAGGTCCTGAATAATTTTCTGTGTGATTCCTAATTAGGTAAATTATTTGGTTAGATGCTGTGTTTCTGGATCTAATACTAGATCCTGAGTTAAGAAAGGCCTCCCATATATCGTTTTGAAGGAGCTGAGTTGGAGAGGTTTCCTTGGCACTAAACATATTCTAGGGAGGGCCATAGAGAGATTAGGTACCCAGGACATATTGGCCTCCTGACACAGTTTAGACAGAATTTGTTTTAAATTCTGTTTGGATCTTTTGACCTTCCCAGATGACTGGGTTTTCCATGTGCAATGAAGGTGGTATTTTATGCCAAGAGCAGTGGCCACCACTTGGGTTATTTTACTAACAAAGGCTGGTCCATTGTCACTTTGAATAGATATAGGCAGGCCAAAGCTAAGGATGATTTCTTTAAGGAGGAGTTTGGAAACTTCATTAGCTGTTTCTTTCCAGGTGGTGAAGGTTTCTATGCATCCAATAAAATTGTCCACAAAAACTATGAGATATTTGAACCCTTGGCAAGGTGACATATGGGTGAAATAAGCCTGCTAATCAACCCCTGGGTAGGCCCCATGCCTTTGGATTGGGAGTTAAGGCTGGAGGCTGGGTAAGATTTCCCAAATTTGGGTTATTAATGGTGCAAAGTGCACAGCTTTGAGTGATCCTTTTAGTGATCTTAATTAAATTTTATCCTCCAAAAATACTTTGTCCCAGGGTAATAATTGTGTCCCTGCTTAGATGGGAAGTCTGATGAAGGCCCTGAAGGACCTACCATTGAATCCTGTTAGTCAGGAATTTTTTCTGTGTTTAGTGAGCCATCTGCCTGCCTCATGTGCATAACCAGAACTTTTTGCTGGTTCTTCTTCCTCCTGGGTGTCAGTAAGGGGTGCATGTGGGAGAAAAATATTGGTAGTTAATGCCATCATGGGTGTTAGGCTTTGAGCTACTGCTTTGACAGCCCTGTCTTCCTTGGCATTTCCTTTGGCAACAAGGGACTCATGCTTTTTATATCCCTGACTGTGGGTCACTGCAACTTCCTGAGGAAACAATATAGTTTCCAGCAAGTTGAGAACTTCTTGTCTATACTTGATAGGGGATTTATCATTAGTGAGTAGTCCCCTTTCTTTCCAGATGGCAGAATGGGCAAGCAACACTAGAAAGGCATATTTAGAGTCAGTATACAGGTTTATTCTCTTCCTGGCTGTTGGCATTAGTCCACAGGTTAGAGCTATGTGTTTGGCTTTCTGTGCCAAGATCCCAGGGGCCAAAGGATTTGCTTCAATAACCTCATGTAAAGATACTATAGCATATCCTGCCTTTCTGACCCCTTCCGTTATAAATCTGCTTCCATCTGTAACTACTCCAACTCTGAATTAAGCAGGGGCTGATCTTGGTAGATCTGACTGGCTAGAGTAATTCTGAGTGCTTGAGAGGTGCATTTTCCTGGTTTGGGCTTATGGGCAACAGGGTAGCCAGATTTAGAGTAGTGCAGACCTGGATTTAGACCTCTGGTGTGTCTAATAATTGGGACTGGTATTTTAGGAGCCTACTGTTTGAAAGCCATTGATGTCCTCTTCTTTCCAGAATGTCTTTGACTTGGTGGAGTGTGTACACCACTAGTACCTGTCCCTAAAACAGCTTGGTGGCTTGTTCTATAAGTAGGGCAGAGCCAAAGTGGCCATCCCTGGGCTGTGGCATCTAATGGCTTTGAAAAATGTGTCACTGGTTGAGGAATGTTCCCTAGTTTTTGTAATAAACCTCCTAATGTTACTCCCTTTTTCTCAGTAAAATATCAGTAAAAGCATTTTTCTAGGTTTGGCAGACCTAAGGCAGGTGGGCATGTAAGGGTTCTCTTAAAGGTGGTGAAGGCAGCAGCTTGCTGTGCTCCCCATTCCAAGGGATCATTATCTAGCCCCCACCCCCAGAGGCTTCATATAGAGCATGTGCTATTTCTCTTAATTGAGGTATCCAGATTCTGTGACACCCTGCCATTCCTAAGAAGGCTCTTACTTGCCTCTTTGTCCCAGGGGGAAGCACTGAGAAAATGATTTGGACTCTCTAAGATGACAAACAGTGCTCCTCTGGGGTGAGGGCAAAGCAGGGGTAAAGGACCTTTTGTAAGGCAATTTGAGTCTCAGAAGATGAAAGCCAATACCCTTGTTCAGCTAGAAAATTAAGTGTGGTAATGGTGTCTATTAAAGAGGTCTCTTGAGTGGGAATCCCTGTTAATAAATCAATAACATATTGAAGAAGTATGCTAGAGCTAAATGTAAGAGGGCTAAGTCTGTGCTAAGACATTTCCAAAAGGATGAATGCTGTCTCTAAACCCTTGAGGTAAAAATGTCCAAGTAAACTGGGTTGGATTAAAATCCTCTGGCCCCTGAAATTCAAAGGCAAATAAAAACTGGGAGTCTAGGTGTAAAGGTATACAGAAGAAGGCATCTTTTGTACCACCTGAGTACCACAGGGTAGGGCTAGGAATTTAGTTAAGAAGGGTATAAGGGTTGGGAACTATAGGATTAAGGGAAATGGAAAAGCTGTTCACAGCTCTGAGGTCCTGCACCAACCAATACATCCCATCTGGCTTCTTTACAGTCAAGATAGGGATATTATAGAGAGACTGACAAGGAACTGGGGGACCAGTTTTCAGGAACTTCTGGATAATGAGTTGGATACCCATTATATCTTCAGTTGTAAGGGGGTACTGCCTCCTCTTGGGAAAGGGTAGGTCCTGTCTGTAACTGAATATGATCAGATGTGAATGGTCTTCCTGGGTATTTCCATCTCCCATACTACTAGATTAACTTGTCTAATCAATTCAGGAGGGATGAGCTTCCTTGGATCTCTGGCTCTGGCTAGGGCTAGACACATAGTTACAGACTCCTCTGCAAGGTCCTCAGGAACTTGGTAAGGCATGCAGCCTATTAGTTGGATTTGTGCCCCCAATGCCTGTAACAAATCTTTTCCCAGTATTGGGGTAGGGCACTCTGGTACATACCAAAGACTGATGATTCAAACGGACATTGCCAATCCAGCAAAAGAATGGCTGGGTGAAGGTCCTGGCTTTAGGTTTCCTTTCTACCCCTACTATGGGACAGGTTCATGGGAAAATGGGACTGAGTGACAGGTCAAAGCAGAATAAGTGGCTCCAGCATCAATTGAAAAATCAATTGTCTTACTTGCCACATTGAAAGTCATTTGGGGCTCATGAAAATTGATGTTATTCTGTGGTGTGCTGGGAGGCACTAGCATTCCCAGACTTCCTCAGTCTTGAGAGATTGAGAATGCCTTTTTGACCAAATTGGGGAAAGAAATGTAAAAAAAATATGTATATATAAGGTTACAGTGGTTAAGAGATTTCAATAGAGTCAAGAGGCTATCCTGGAGGTTGCTCTTATGTGAGTTCCAGCCAGATATTGCAAATGGCCACAGTATGCCAAGCTTAACCAACAGTAGTCCCAAAATACCTAGGTCCCTATCTCAGACTATAAAAGATTTACTCACTAAGTTTTTTTTTCAGAAACTTAAATCTCCCAGAGTGTTCCTATGCCAGGTAAGCACCAAACCACAGAGGCAGCAACCTCTCCAAGAACCAGATGCATCCCCCTTCCCCATAATGTCAACAACCCTTTTAAATATGAACAAGTTAGGGTGGTCACTGACATCCCTAGACATCACTAGACATCCCTGAAGATTGAGAAAATAATTGAGAGGAAGGTGTAGAAACAGACAAGATAGGATTTACCAAAGGATTACAAATACTGAACATCTAACTATCTATCTATCTATCTATCTATCTATCTATCTATCTATCTATCTATCTATCTCTCTATCTATCTACCTATCTATACATATATCTATATCTATTTATATCTATCTCTATATATATTAGATGCTAGGGTATTCAGATAGCAAGAAGGAAATAACTGAAATTGTGGAACTGTAACCCATAACGTTCTTTGAAATTTGCTTTCTAACTACTTGTTAAACCATACTCTGCAAGTTATCACTGTTCTGTATATATATGTTATAATTCACAGTAAAAAAGTGTATTTTAAAGAAAACAGAAGAGGGCTCCTGTATCAATCAAAAAATCGATTGACTTACCTGCCACTTCAGAAGTCACCTTGGGATCATTGAAATTGATGTTCTGTGATGTTCCAGGAAATGTTAGCAGCCCTAGACCTCCTTGGGACTTAAAGCATTCCCCTTCAGGGACCTAGGTATTTTGGGACTACTTCAGGACTTAAAGCATTCTTGGGCCCAAAATCCAGCTTTCCCATACCTAGGGCAAGGTTTCTGGGGTTCTCAGTATCCCTGAGGGCATTTGTACTCCCAGTGTCCCATCTTTCTACACTTACAGCAGGATCCAGCTGGCTTTTGCCCTGAGTGGCCCCAAGACACCTCTTTGCAATTCATGGCAAGGGCTATGAGCCAAGCCTTTCTCCTGTCTCTCCTTATCTTTTCTTCCTCTGCAGCATTTCCCAATTATTAAAAACAGAAAAAGTGGTGTTCATGATATGATTCATAGAGGTTTGTGGACCAGAGACCAGTTTCTGGAGTTTCCTCCTTAAAATGGGAGCTGACTGACCAATAAAATAGGTTTTAAACATTATTTACTCCTCTGAGGAGTCAGGGTCTACATGGGTGTACTTTTCCATAGCCCCACTGTGAGTATGACCTGCTGGGCTAGGGTAAATTGGAGGTAAAGTGAGTACCAGGGGGCCAAGGTCTCAACACTAGGGGAATCTGAGGGTACTTAAGGTTCTAGGACAGGATTGTAATGAAGAGGGCTACTTAAAAGAGGGTCATCTAAAATAATCAGTCTCCCTCCACAAAGATGCGTCATGATGAGTTTCTGACAGTCCTCCCAAGCATAACATATTTTGCAAGAGTCTTTCATGGATTTATCCTGATATAGGCCATGAAAATTTGCACATAAGAATTTCTTGCCACTTAACCCTCCCTTTTGCAAAAAATAAAATCTAACTGTAAGATAGGGTTATAGCTTACTATTCCATTAGTGAACCAATGCTGGCTGTCCTCCAGGTGATATTGTGGCCAGGAAATATTGCAGTAGAAAATAAGCTGCTTCTTTTTTAGTTCTGTAGTGGGGAGATCATCCCAGTTTAGTAGCAGACAGCCCAATGGACTGTCAGCTAGAATACTGGAAGCGCCACCCATTTCTAAGCAAAAGAGAAAAGAAAAAGGCAGATTTCAGTACCAGTGCCTGGCACCCCAGGTTGCTGGACTGCTGTTCTTAGTGCTGAACCCTTGGTGTCATGGGATCAGGCTCCCTATCCCCAGGTGTCCCCAGGATACTCAAAGACTCAGGAGATGGATGGCCCAGTACCATCCCGAAGCAGCTGAGTTCACCTATTTATTTTCTGGGTGTTTATATTTTGAACATACTGCTTAGATTACTGCTTGAGCTGGTGGCATAGTTGTAAGCCTTCCTGCCTATCACCTGGGGGACTGGGGTTTGGTTCCCCAATGGTCTAGTGGTAAAGAGCTGGCAGTCTAACCACTTGAAGTTGGCAGTCTCACTACTGCAGCCTGGGTTTGACTCCCTGATGAGGAACCAAAGGATCTGTCACAGATAAAAAGAACTCTACAGAGGGAATCTCCTGGGTGCCAGCCACAGGAGTTGCTATGATCAGGCTCAAGGGAAGGAAAAGGAATGTGAGATAGAAAGAAATCAGGCTCCTTTAAGACCTCTACCCTGCACCACTTTCCCCAGTGAGCCCTCCCTGCCATCCCAGAGCTTGTATCCCACCATGGTGAAAATGCCTCCATCCACCCATGTCCTGCAGGGACAATAATCCACTCCACCATCCCACATGCATCAATCACCAGGCCAGGGGGAGTAGGGGAGCAATTGCACCATGGGAGCAGCAGCCAGCAGAAGGGCCTACCCTGCCTCTGCTGAAAACCAAGGCCAAAACTGGCTATGGTGGTAAACAGGCTTAGCCTCTCTTTTGGGGAGAAAGAGGTAGATGGAGAGGAGACTGAACCTTGCTCCCTATGGACACAGGGAGAAGCCCCCAGTAATGTCACCAGGGCAGCATCACCCAAAACATGGTGTGGAGATGGGCTCCTGCCACCTCTGAGGAGGGAGTCAGAGGTTCAGGGTGAACCAGGGTTATATCCTGGGGGGCCAGATCAGGGACACTAGAGGTCTAGAGAGAATAGTGAAAATGGATCCAACCTTTCATGAGGCCACAGAGTTGCATAGGGACATAAAAGAAGATAACAAAGAGCCTAGTGAGAAGGAAAGCAAAAGCAAGTGGCCAAGCCTCCTAATCAATGGCCATGGCTCACCTGTTCAGATGGTGTAGTAACCTTCTCCTGGCTGGCTCAGGAGAGCTGCTAGCAGAGCTCCCTTCCAGGCCTGCCATCTCATCTCAAGAAGGAAATTATTTTTACATGCAAAAAAATTATTTATATAAAAATATTCTACAAAATAAAAAATATTTTATTTTCAAAAGTGCACAGGGCCAAAACCTACCAACTAGCTCAGAAAAATATCTTTTGTTTTTCTGTGAATTTAATTCTAATGACATTGATAACATAGTAACTTCCAATGATTAAAATAAACAAATTTCTTTATTGATACCAGGGTCACTCTCTCAGATGAATATTTGGTTAAAACCAAGTGTTATTTGGTCTGTCATTGTTCATGGTTTCAATTCTCTCTTTAGAATAAAACTGGGAGATAGCAAAGAGGAAGAGAGGAAGACTCCTGGAGAAAAATCACCTCATTTCATAAAAGCTTAACTTTTACTATCATCAACTTTGTGATTCATGTAGTATTAGCCAGCAAAATTTTAAAATATACTCTTAGAGATTAAGATTTTATAGATGGTATACATTTTATAATTAACAAGTTTTATTTCTTGTAGGCAAAACTAACATTCTAGAAATTGGAAATTCTAAATATCAGCCTTCTCATATAAATAAAAATGGTACATGAGTATAACTATGGCTGCAGAAAGAACAGTCAAAGAAATCATTAGCTGTGTACTCTCTTAGCAACTAGCCACATGCTGCCCTGTATTAAGTCTCATTGTAGGAATTCTTAGGATACTTGAAAGTAAATACCATGTCACTTTCTCTTTGTTGGTTTCCAATCTAAATTTATACTTCAGTGTTTTGTGAAAAGTAACATTAGATTAATGATGACTGAATTTAATAGATATTATTTCTTCAATATTCTTAACACAACCACAGGTAAACATTTTCTAACCCCCCCCATTATAATCACTTTGCATTACCTTATTATTAACACCTTGCATTAGTGTGGTACATTTGTTATAATTCATGAAAGAACATTTTTATAATTGTACTATTAACTATAGTCCATCATTTACATTAGGGTTCACTGTGTTGTCCTATGTTTTATTTTAAAAATTTTATTTGCAAGAAGGAATTCAAGACAAGAATTGAGACAGGTTGGTATAAGGAATTGAGACAAGTAGGTATAAGCAAGTGAGAAAGTTTATTGAAAGAAAGTAATTGAAAGAAAATGAAAGTGAGAAAACTTTATCAAGGAAAATGAAAGTACATGCTCCAAGTGTTAAGCATGCAGAGTGTTCAAGAGAGTGGTGCACTGCATGTTGTTTGGCACAAGGGTTTTAACAAATCATGGAAAGGGAGGTGGGGTTTGAAATGTTGGTACATTGTGATTGATGAGTAATCATCCAAGTAAATTATTGTAAGTAGGCTAATGTGGTTAGTTGTCTGTAAATCCTCGTGATTGGTTAATAAACCTGCAAATTAAGGTTTGTAAGCTATTGCAAAATACTGATAAACATTCAAATTAAGGGTTGTGAATGTGTTATTGTGATTGGTCCATGCTGCTTGGTTGAACATTGTATCTTACTTTGTTTAACCTCCTCAGGTTTCAGGAGCCTGACTGTTCTCACCAGATGCTCTCCCCTGCACCATGTCCAAATGTGTCTCAGAGCAAACTCCCAGGCAAAAAAGAAATGCATAGTTTCTCTAAGCTTTGTGCCTGTGATCACAAGCAGAGAAGATTGAATTCAAACCATGATTCTGCCACTTATGTGATCCCTAACAAGATATTTTTAACTTTCAGATTCTCATTCTTCTTCTCTCTAAAATGTGATAAAGAGTGATCTAAAATATTTTTGTGAAGATTAAAAGACAGAGGTAAAAGCATATAGGAAGTATTTAATAAATGATGTTTATTAATAATTTTGCTACTGATGGTATTACTGATGTTGATGGTGGTGTTGCTCTTATTATTAAGATGCAAAGGTATATAAAGATACTTTCCTGTCTTCATATAATTGAAAATCTATATTATCTGGAGGTACAAAATTAGCATGCTTGACTTTATCAAGTGCTATAAATTTAGTAGTTTACTGCAGAGGTTTAGCTGAGGCCATGTTTTATAATGACAAACAATAGATCTAGTAGACAGTACTTTTGTTGTACTCTTGCTGAATTGTGATGCCTTCATCTGGGCATCAGATTAAGTAAAATTTAGAACATGTTGAGGAAGGCACAATGAATATCAACCTTCCTCCTAGCCTGTGAGTTAAGAGAAATACAAAAGAATATTGTCAAAATTTCTATATTACTCAACACTTCCTAATACTGAAACTCTAGGTGACTCAGATATTAGTACACTTTCACAAGCAATAGTTCAATGCAATAAATTTCCTCACAAGGGGGACTTGCCCTGTAAGACTTACTAAATGGAGGGGCAGAGGAGAAAATTAACTTACAGGCAAATCTCATCCCAAAGAGTAAACAGGAAGGGGCTAGGCTATACAGGACTAAAGACAGTCCAGGAAAAATACATTGGTTTCTCTCTATATGGAAGAAAGTAAAAGGAGGATGACAAATGTGTTTCCTTTCAGAGTTGAAATTCATCAACCTGTATTGTAGAATACATCTGATTTTTAAATGTAAATAAGGTAAAAAATAAGTAAATCACCATGTTAACATGCTTGCGATGAATATCTTTATGCACATCTGAATCCCCTTATGATCATTTCTATTGTGTAGAATTTCTAAGAATTCTTTTTATATTTCTATAGACATTGCCTGTTTGTAAGATGCTACAATTTTTATTTGATTTACTCATTCCTGAAGCAAGGGAGCCAATCCCTCTATGCTTCTCCCTCTCTTTCTCAAACTAATTATGACACTAACAAACCAAGTTTTACTGTCATCTTTCATCCTAAATTGGAATCTTAGGCTATCATTTCACATTTGTGCTATTCTCTTCATAGCTGTGGGACAACTCTGAAACTGATTCTGTAATACTGACTTGAAGCAAATGATAACACAATAATAAGCATGATCTTTAATTGTACTATAATTAAATTTAATTTGTTCCCTTTGGAAGATAGGTTTTCTATTACCCTGGTGACAATCACTGCTTTGTATATACTCTTAATTTACTTAAACCTTTCTTCTCTGTGTAGAAAATCTGTAAGTTGGTGACTACCATTCATTCACTCATTCATTCATGTATTCAACAAATACTTAGTGAATGCCTACTATGCATCAGGAATCATTCTATTAACCAGAGATACATCAGTGAACAAGAAAAATTTCAGTTCCTGATATTAAAAGCTATGTCTGCAAATACAGTAATGAGCTCAGCTTGGATTCTTTTGCTAATTAAAGATGCTCTTAAATGATGCTAAAATTATTTTGAACAATATGTAAAGCTTAAAAATATACATATGAAAACTTAGTTTCTCATAGTTCTATTTTATAAACAGATTGATAGCTCTAAATAAATTACAGACTTATATTTGGAAGTGTTATCTAAGATGTTAGATAAATCTAAACCTAGGTATTTTTGACAAGGGAAAAGATGACCATATATTCTAAGGACTGAAAAACTAATCAATCTCCTGTGGTCCTATCTTTCTTTGGTGTGTTACAATTCTTGCACAGTAATGTCATTCACTAAAATAAGAATGGGTTTTCTCCTGAACTTAATCCAATTAACTGATGGGAGCCAAAAATGATTAAATTCTTGTAAGTTTTTACTTATAAGCCTGTAGATTTTTTACAATCATTTGGCTCATTTTAAATTAATCTGATTAGAAATTCTGAGAATGTATTTGTGTGGATAAACTTAGGCTGTCAACAGTGGCCTCTATATAAATATCTTAACTGACAAAATTATATTCTGCATCCTAAAAAAATATTGAGGCCTTCAAAAGCCAAAGTCCTAAAAATCTAGCAGTTCATGATGAATCAGTTCTGGATATAAATTAGGCAAGGAAGGATCCCCAATTAGAATATGTTCTTACAGCTATTTAAACTTGGTAGTCCATTTTTTACTTCTCAAATCATGGTAAAAACAGTGGTCTTGTTTTATGATAATCTCTGTTTTGGTACTTTTACAATATTTAGTGAAAATTTGCCAACTTTCTACAATGTTAAATTTTATATTGGGAGTATTATACATCACACGTGTTCTTTGCTTTGTTATGAGTTTTTATTTTTTTTAATTGATCTAACTCCAAAAGATTCCAATCAAAACAGGACTGATGGAAACTTTTATCTGTGAAACCAGTTGTCCAATGGACTTTCCTATTCTACCATGTTATTTGTTTGCCCACACAATGTCTATTTATTAATACTCATGACAAAAATTGGATTTGATTGGTCAGTGACAACAACATGGTGATATATGGCATCCCATGGAAAAGTAACCCCCCAAGATCAACTAATAAAAGGTCAAAGCCAACTTGATTGAAACTCTGGAGGTTGATAGAGACTGAAAAGGACTCCACAAACACTGAATTGAGGAAAAAGAACAAAAGCACACAAAGTCAGGTAGAAGATTTATGTTCCAGACCCACCAGTCCAGAATCCTCACCCACAATCAACTTGAGCAACTTAGTCACACAGACTAAGTCCTTCCTGCTGTGAATGCAGACCACTGAGCCACTCACAACATTGGGTTATGAACCCACACATATCCAGGCACAGGAATGAAGTCCACAGAAACACAAGGTGGGACAAAAGATGATGAAGAATGCTGCACTCAAAACTGCCTCCAGGGCTGTTTGCACTTACTCAGTCCAGTCTGTTTGCTAGAATACCAAAATGCAAAATGACCTTTCTAAATTAACCCCATCTGGCACACCTGGGCAGGATATTTTAAGGGGGTAGAAATGAGGCAGAAAAACTTCAGAGAAAATAAGAGGGGGTGGTGACTGGACTGCTATAAGACAGGACAGGTCCCAGAACTGAAAAGTGTAATGAAAAGGGAACACTGAATGAGGTAGAGAATTTAAACAATTCAAAGTATCTGAGGAGAAAATTCTGCAAAAATGGAAAAAGAACAGACTAAGATTCCTGGCCAAGGAAGAGACAAAAATAAGCTCTCTCCTGGAGGTGAAATAATTGCACCAAAAGGCAATCTTAAAATTTGCACTTCATATCTAGGGCAATAATCAGATGAAGAGCAGAGAGAAGCTAAATAGTTAAACATAGGTTACTCTAAATATCCAGAATAATTTGGACTAAACAACAAAGAAGATCCTTAACACAAATGCAATAAAATCCTAGGCAAGAGGGAGAAACTGATTTTGAGAATTACCTCATCAAAATAATCATATGTCCAGACATCAACAAAAAATTATAAGCCATACTGAGAAAGAGGAAGATATGGCTCAGTCAACTGAACAAATGAAAACTGCAGAGGAAACACAGTATTTGGAAAATATAATCAAGGAAGTTCAAGCATAACTACTAAATCAATTCAAGGGTTAAAGGAAAATATATATAGAAATAAACTAATGGTGGATATAGAGCTAAAGGATATTAAGAAGACAATGTGTGAGAATAAAGAAGAATTCACAAGTTTAAAAAGAAACATAACAGAAACTATGAGCATGAATGACAATAAAAAGTGTATTTTTAGTAAATATCCTAGAAGCATACAACAGCAGATTTGAACAGTCAGAATAAATAATCAATGAACTAGAAGTCAGAACAATCAAAAATCATACAGTCAGAAGAATATACAGAGAAAAGAAGAGGAAAACTTCATCAATGTCCTGGGGACATGAGTGACAGCATGAGGTATACAAAATACACATCATGTATGTGTCCCAGAAGGGGACAGGAAAGGGAAAGAGGAAGAAAGAATATTTGAGCAAATAATGGTTGAAAATTCCCCAACTCATATGAAAGACAGAAATATACTTGTCCAAGAAGTGCCACATAATTCAAACAGAATAATACACTTACTCCAGGACACATACTAATCAGAGTGTCAAATGTCAAAGATAATTGGTGAATTCTAAGAGCAACAAGAGAAAAGAAATTCATCACATGCAAGGGATTCTCAATAAGACTAAGTACAATTTCTCAAAAGAAAGCATGGAGGTGAGAAGGCAGTGGCATGATACATTTAAGGTACCTGTATGTCTTTTTATGACATATAGAGAAAAGAGATCAGCCAAAATTTGTTTATACAGCCAAACTGCCTTCAAAAATAAGGAAGAGCTTAAAACATTCACAGATAAACATAAGCTGAGAAAGTTCATCAACAAAACTCCTGCCCTGAAAGAAGTGCCAAAGGGAGTTCTTCAGATTGAAAGGAAAACACAGTAGAGGGTGACTTGGAGCAGTAGGAAGGAGAGAAGATATTCAGTAAAGGTAACTAAAAGAGTAAATGCAAAACCCAATTGTACTATATCCTCAATATATAATTCTATTTGAACAGGAAAAGGATATAATTCCAGATAAAGGACATGCAATACATAAAGAGGTAATGTATGAGTAAAACAACATAAAGTTGGAAAAACCTGGACATGTGAGCAGAGAACATGGATACTACTGAAGCTAAGTTAATATCCTTTCATTAGTAGGTTATAGACTTAAGTTTGTAATAAACCCTGGGTGAAAACAAAGAAAGTGTTTTTAAAATATACAGAAAAATAAATGAGAAAGGGATCAGTCAGATACATCATAAACATCAACTATGCAGAAAAAGAGGCTGCAATAAAGGAAAATAGAGACCAAAAGGATACAACATATACAAATCAAAAGAGTGACATCATCAACATGGTGACATAAGACAGATATTGAAAACCTCTCTACAGAGATTCAGCAATAAAAGAACAATTCTCACTTGTTCAGAACTCTAGAAGAAAGTAAAGACTGGAGAAGTGTCCCAGAAATGTTGAATAAAAGAAAGAGGAAAATATCAGGTAGGAAACTTCTGAACCAGACTTATTGGTTCTATCCTCCCCCTCACTTGGTCCCATGCAACAAGGGAAGTGCCCAGAGGCAGCAGCTGGTATCCCACAGACCCTCCTGGCCAAAGGGAATTTTACAACTGCCAATCACTGGAAGTATTAAAACTCCGATTTAAAAGACAGCAAATCTAAGTATTATGGGCCCTTCCCTTCTGGGTGTACTGCTGTTGGTTTCCCCTTCACAGCTTAGCAGAGCATTCCCTGAAGAACCTCATCACCTACACTGCTCACCACTTAAACATTACTTCCTATCTGCTATGTGCCCAAAATTCCAAATCCATAGCCAATATCACTCACTGGAGTACAGTGCAGCTCTTTGCAGCCCATTTATGCCTTGAAAACCAAACAAAAATGTGCTTTTCCTTTCTTAATCCCTCTCCTTCTGGGTGCTGTACTAACAGCCACCAGAACAGGAATGGGGGAAAAATTGCTAGCTATCAATTCCACCACAACCTCTCCATAGAACCAGCACAGAGCATATAATCTACTGCCTGCACCTTAGACCTCCTTCAGACCCCAGTAGAGTCCCTGGCAGTAATGGTGGTCCAAAATAGGTGAGCTTTAGATGCACTCATGACAGCTCAAGGGAGAACTTGCCTCTACTTACAAAATAGTGTTACTTTTATGTTAACTAATCAGGTAAACTTCAAAACAATTTATGAGATCTGCAGGGACAGAGTACATGGATTAAAATTAGCGCTGAAAATTCCCTGGAATCCTTTTCTATCCTTACCTAATCTAGCTTGGATCCTTCTGTTCCTAAGTCCTCCTGTTCCCTTTCTTCTTATCTTCATGTTTGGTCCATGCATATTCAACTTCATTGTCAAATTTGTCTCCAATAGGTTGCAGGCATTCCAAGCCAAACTCATGTTAGCCCATGGATACATTATCCCTCCTGGACTAGGACCAACCCACCATGGACCCCACTAAGATAGAGATTTCTACACCCTGGCAAGCAGGTGATGATGTACCGAAGGAGCAGGAAGAAGCTCCAGAAGACAGATCTCTGTCCCTTTTCCTCCCCTTAAGATTAAGGATGTACAACTCTCTCAGGGGGGAGCTGAGGCAGACTAGAATAGGGAACCTAGGGTCATCAGGAAGGTAGGTATGGGACTAAGATAGCAAATGAGCCTATCCTGAACCACCTTTGATGGACCAATCAAGGTACCCCAGAATACAAGCACCAATCAAAATGGCCTTCAGTTGAGCCAATCACAAGTTGCTCTTAGCTTGTCCCTCATTCAACCATAGTGCAGTCCCTTATTTGCATAAAAATCAGCCAAGCCTAAAACACCAAGTGTCTAAGCCCTCCCCCTCTATCCAATAAAAGGCCTAGACTGAACACACTAAGGGCAACACTCTCTTGAGTTTGCCCACACTGACATTCTTCAGTGTGTACTATCCTGAGCTGTAACAGTGTCTGAGCTGTAACACTACGTAAGCTGTAACTCTGCCTGAGCTGTAGCCCAACAGCAGTGGTCTCTTTGCTCTGAGGTTCCAGCGTGACAGTGCCCTCTGTATCAACTCAAATAAAGCCTTGATTTTACTTTTAAAAAAAGGGATAAGATGGTTGAATTAATAACTGCCTTTACAGTAATAACTTTGTTAATGGATTAAACTCTCCAATCAAAAACCACCTATATGCTGTTTACAAGAAACTTGTTGTAGCACCAAAGATACAAACAGGTTGAAAGTTAAAGGATGGAAAAAGGTATTCCACACAAGCAGTAACCAAAAGAAAAGCTGGGATAGCTATATTAATATCAGAAAAAAATAGACTTTAAGTGGAAAAAATGTTATGAGATAAAGAAGAACACTATAAATTAGTAAGAGGTGCAATGCACCAAGAAGAATTAACAATCATAAATATGCATGCACATAATCAAGGGGCCCTAAAGTGCATGAAGCAAACATTGACAAAACTGAAGTGAGTAATAGACAACTCTAACATAATGGTGGGATACTTCAACACACCACTCTCACCAATAGATAGAACATCCAAACAGAGGGTCAATAAAGAAAAAGAGAATCTAAATAATAAAATAAATGAACTAGACCTAATGGACACACATAGCCTATTGCACCCCCAAACTGCAGTATATACATTCTTCTCAAGTGCTTGTTGAATATTCTCCAGGATAGACCACATGCTGGGGCACAAAACAGTTCTTAGTGTATTCAAAAGTATTGAAATTATACAAGCACTTTCTCTGATCATAATGGAATATAGCTGAAAATCAACAACAAACAGAGAATAGGAAAATGCAAAAATATGGAGCAGTTAAACAACATGCTCTTGGGTCAAAGAAGAAACTGCACGATAAATCAGGAAATATCTTGAGAGGAATGGAAAAGAGAACACAATGTATCAAAACTTATGTGATGCAGCATTGTGGAGAGGGAAATTTTTAGCCCTAAATGCCTACACTGAAAAGAAGGAAAGAGCTAAATCAACAACCTAAATGAACAACTGGAGAAAGAACAGCAAACTAATACCAAAGCTAGAAGAAGGAAAGAAAAAACAAAGATTAGAGCAGAAATAAATGAAATGGAGAACAAAAGAACAATGGAGAGAATCAATAAAGCCAAAAGCTGGTCATTGAGAAGATCAATAAAGTTGACAAACCCTTAGCCATAATGACAGACACAAAAAGAAAGATGAAATACAAAATCAGAAATGAGAGTGGGGTCATTACCATGGACCTTAAAAAATAGAAAGATAAGAGGATGCTATGAACAACTCTATGCAAATAAACTACACAACTTAGTTGAAATGGTCCATTTCCTAGAAACTCGCAAAATCTACACTGACTCAAGAAGAAATAAAAGTCCTCAACAAATAAATTACAGATAAAGAGATTGAATCATCCATCAAAAGTTTTCCCTCAAAGGGATGGAGAACATCTTGACCAAAAAGGGGATGTGAAAGGAAATGAACTAAGTTTCAGTGGCAGAGAGATTACAAAAGGAGCTGAGAGTTCACTCTGGTGGGCACTCTTACGAACAATACAGACAACCCTTTTTAGGTTCTAATGAATTGGAATAGTTAGCAGTAAATTCCTGAAACTATCAAACTACAACCCAGAACCCATGAATCTTGAAGACAATTGTATAAAAATGTAGCTTATGAGGGGTGACAATGTGATTGGGAAAGCCATATGGACCACACTCCCATTTGCCTAGTTTATGGATGGATGAGTAGAAAAATGGGGGAAGAAAAAAAAAAAAGACACAGAGTGTTCTTTTTTATTTTAACTGTTCTTTTTCACTTTAATTTTTATTCTTATTATTTTTGTGTGTGTGGTAATGAAAATGTCAAAAATTAATTTTGGTGATGAATGCACAACTATATAATGCTACTGTAAACAATTGAATGTATGCTTTTTTTTTTGTATGACTGCATGGTATGTGAATATATCTCAATAAAAATAAAATAAAAAATTCCCCACAAAGAAAAGACCAGGTCCATAAAGCTTCATAGGCAAATTTTGCCCAGCATTCCAAGAATTATTACCAATCCTGCTCAAACTTTTCCAAAAATTGAAGCAGAAGGAACGCTACCTAACTCATTGTATGAAGCCTAATACCAATCACTCTAATACCAAAGCCTGCTAAAGATATTACAAGAAAAGAAAACTACAGACCTATTTCTCTAATGAATATAGATGCAAAAATCATCAACAAATTTTTTCAAATTGTATCCATCTGCACATTAAAAGAATTATACACCATGATCAACTGGGATTTATCCCAGGTATGCACAGGTGGTTCAACACAATAAAATAAATTAATTTAATACCTTACCTCAACAAATCAAAATGGAAATAACATATGATCATCTCAATTGATGCAGAATAGGCATTTGAAAGACTACAGCATCCATTCTTGATAAAACCACTTCAAAAGGCAGGAATCAAAGGAAACAACCTCAACATCATAAAGGGTATATATGAAAAACCCACAATTAACATTTTACTCAACAGTGAGCAATTGAAAGTGTTCCCTCTTAGATCTGGAACAGGATATGGATTCCCACCATCACCACTGTTATTCAACATTGTGCTAGAAGTTCTGGCTGGAACAGTTAGGCAAGAAAAAGAAGTAAAAGTCATCCAATTCAGAAAAGAAGCAAAACTTTTGCTATTTGCAGACAATATGAACCTATATTTAGAAACCCCCCAAAAAACGACAGCAAAGATACTTAAGAAAATAAATAATTTCAACACAATGTTGGATTACAAGATCAACATGCAAAAATACGTAGTGTTTCTACACATTAGTAATAAATTCTCTGAGTATGTTATCAAAAAAAACCTCCATTTACAATAGAAACTAAAAAATTAAATATCTAGGAATAAACTCAACTAAGTATGAAAAGGACCTGTACACAGACCAATGCAAAACATTGCTAAAAGAAATCAAAATAAGACCCAAATAAATGGAAAGACATCCCATGTTCATGGATTGGAAGTCTAAATGTCAATAAGAAGTCAATTTTACCCAAATTGAACTACAGATTCAATGCAATACCAATCAAATTTCCAACAGCCCACTTTGCAGAAATGGAAAAGCTAATTATCAAATTTATTTGGAAGGGAAGGGGACCCTGAATAGCCAAACCACATTGAAAAATATGAACAAAGTTGAAGGACAAAAACTTCCTGACTTTAAAATTTATTTCAAAGCTACATTGGTCAATAAAAATGGCCCAGGCACAAGAATATGTATATTCAACATTGTGCTAGAAGTTCTAGCTGGAGCAGTTAGGCAAGAAAAGGAAGGAAAAGTCATCCAAATCAGAAAAGAAGCAAAACTTTTGCTATTTGCAGACATATAGACAAAGGGAATTGATCTGAGAGTTTGGAAAGAGACCCTCACATACATGGCCAATTGATTTTTACAAGGCTGCTAAGATCACTCAATTGGGGAAAACAGTCTCCTCAACCAATAGTCTCCCAGTTCTTCAACTGGGAGAACTGGATATGATATGCAAAAGAATGAAGGTGACCCCTACCTCATACCATAGGCAAACATCATCTCAAATTGATCAAAGACCTAAATGTAAGAACCAGAACTATAAAACTCCTAGAAGAAAACTTAGGAAATCACAGTCAGGAGCATTTGTTACGCAATGTATTCTTAGACTTTATCCCCAAGGCACAAGCAACTAAAGAAAAAAGTAGATAAATGGGGCCTCATCATGATTAAAAATTTTGCATATTAAAGAACTTTATCATGAAAGTGAAAATACAATCTACTCAATGGGAGAAACTGTTTGGAAACCACATCTCTGATAAGGTTTTACTGTTCTAAATTCATAAAGAAATCCTATAACTCAACAGTAAACAGACAACCCATTTAAAAATTGGACAAGACTTGAATAGACATTTCTGCAAATTGGATATGTAAATGGCCATAAAGCACATGAAAATATACTCAACATTATTAACTATTGTAGAAATGAAAATCAAAACCACAAATAGATACCATTTCACACCATTAGGCTGGCTACTGTTAAAAAAAATAGAAAATTACAAGTGTTAGAGAGGATGGGGAAAAATAGGAATAGTCATTCTTTGCTGATGGCAATGTAAAATGGTACGACGACTATATGGAAGACAGTTTGGCATTTCCCCAGAAATCTAAGTATAGAATTACATGACTTGGGAATCCAACTACCATATATGTGCCCAAAAGAATTGGAAGCATGGACTCTAACAGAGATTTGTACACCAATGTCCATAGCTGCATTATTCTCAGTTGTCAAAATTGGAAGCAACCCAAGTGTCCATCAGCTGATGAATGTATAAACAAAATTCTGTATATACATAGAAGGGAATATTATTCAGCATTAAAAAGGAATGACATTCTGATTCTTGTGACAATGTGGATGAACCTTGAAGACCTCATTTTGAATGAAATAAGCCAGATACAGGATACATGTTTTATTATTTTCACTGATATGAGATAATTATATGTTAACTGCAAAGTTTTGGTAATGGATGGTTGTGAACATAGTACAACACTGTGAATGTAACTAACAACACTCAATCATACATGTGAACATGGTTAAAAGGGAAAATGTTAGGTCTTATAGTTGTTTCTAGAATAAAAATATTAAAAAACAGAGCTGTACAGCACAGTGAACCCTATTATAAACAATGGATCATATGTAACACTACTATCATAAAAGTGTTCTTCCATGAATTACAAAACTCATACCACATTAATGAAAATTTTAATAATAGGGTAGTATATGGGAACTCTGTATTTTATTTAATGCACTATATTTCTGTAAACTTACAACTACTCTACCAAAAAATATTAATAAAAAGTTGGAGATAATGAATACTGTTAGTAGATAGAACCTGTTTATCTCTTAAAGACTTCTACATGATTAATCAAGTGGATATTTTTTCCACCTCATACTTAACCAACTAACCAGCCCTGCATACTGCATTCATTGACTTTTCAGTCCTATCCATACCTCTTTGGGATCTTTTGTGTTTGTTTATTTGTCCTAGTTTTCAACTGAACACTTTGGAATCTAATTCTAACTTCCTTTACAGAGAATCTTGTTTTTATATTGTCCAATAGGTTAATTTTGCATAAACTCTGTTGAGTTATTTACCTGACCTAGCCAATTCCTCAGAATCCAATGCTCACCCTAGTCCTTAACCAGTGCTCTGGTTGGCCTCCTCATATTTCCTTACTAGAATATGAAAGGGGTAGTGTGCAAGTTTGGATGTACTGTCTCCCCAAATGCCATGTTCTTTGATGCAATCTTGTGGGGGCGGACATACTAGTGTTGATTAGATTTGGATCCTTTGAGTGCTTTCCATAGAGATGTGACTCAATCAACTGCAAGTTAAACACTTGATTGGATAATTTCCATGGAGGTGTTACCCTGCCCATCCATGGAGGTGGGTGTTAATTGGATCACTGGAGTCCTATAAAGTAGTTCACAGACAGAGGACCTGAGAGCAGCTGTGAGTGACATTTTGGAGAGCAACTGACAGAGACATTTTGAAGATGGCCATTGAAAGCAGACTTTTGCTCCAGAGAAGCTAAGAGAGGACAAATGCCTCAAGAGCAATATTTTAAAGAACCCACAGGAACTGAGGGAGGAGCTAGAACACAACCTGGGATCAGCAGATGCCAGCCATGTGCCTTCCCAGGTTAGAGAGGTTGTCACAGACTCCCTAGGCCCCAGAGAGGGTGGAGCACATTCCCCTGGGATTGGGGAGAGCCTGGCTGCCACCCCACTGTTTAGAGAACGGAGAGCCTTTGCTCCAGAGAGACAGAGTCTGGGGGGCACCCCCATGTTTGAGAACAGTGGGGCCAAAATGGTGGCCACCCCAGCATTTGCAGAGAAAAGGGTTGCTGTGAAGGTCCTTAGGAAGGGTTAGACTCCCACTCTCTCAAGCCCCAAGGATACAACCTCATTCGATAAATGACTCTTAGACTCTGAAATCTAATGGAGTTTGCCCCGTGGGTTTTAGGAATTGTTTTGGTCCCTTAAACCCTATTTTCCTTTAGTTTCTCCTTATGGCAATAGGAATGTTTATCCTAAGACTGTCCCTCTTTTGTATATTGGAAGCAGATAACTTGTTCTAAGTCTCATAGGGCCAGAGCCATAGGGGAATTTTGCTTTTGGACAAACGACCTGCAACTGAATTTGATGGGATCTTGTACTTAACTATTATTATTGAATGATTTAAGTTTTTGTGACATTGTGATGGGATGAATGTTTTTTGGTCATGGAAAGATCATGTCATTTTGGGGTTCAAGGGATGGCCTTCCTTCAATGATGATACCCAATAGTTGATGCCTTACCTTGGACACTTTATTGCCTTAAGACTGTAACCATGTAACCAAATAAACCCCCTTTTAAAAGCCAATCCATTTCTGGTAGTTTGCTTAACAGCAGCATTAGCAAACTAGAACAGGTAGTTATTGACGCATTTTTAAAATCTACTTCCTTTTATACATTGATTTAGAAAGGCTAAAATAATGGGACTTGGAAAAAATATTAAAGAAGTGAGTTACATCCTTCTGAATGAATCATAATAAAGATTTACTTAGTCTCAAAACCATTGAGGTTAACTTTGGTTACTAGTTTAAGGTGTACTCTGCCAGGTTTTTCCTATCAATACCCACACCTATAGGCAGACAGTACAACAAAGTTTATCACTATAGAATAATTTTTCTTGTTATTAAACTTCATATACATGGAGTCACGTTATAAACTATGTGCACTTTTTTAGCTAGATTCTCTCACACAAAGTATTGGCTTTGGGATTCATCTTTTATATTGTGTATAAGAGTAGTTCCATTTTTATTGCTAAGTAGTATTTCATTGTTAATATACCACAATTTGTTTAGCCATTATCATTAACATTGGATTTTGGGCTTATTTTCACTTTGAGTTTTTACAAATAAAGCTGCTGTTAACACTATTATAAAGTCTTTTTAGGTTAATCCCTAGGAGTGGACTTGCTGAATCATAGAAAAAGTTTTTTTTTTTAATTTTATGACAATGAAAAACATTTTCCAAAGTGTTTGCACCATTTTACACTACTAGTGGCAATGTATGAGTGTTCTAGTTGTTTTACACCCTCATTTAGCTTTTGGTGGTGTCAATTGTGGTATATAGTTAAAGCAAACCACCACCAATTCCTTCCCTCCTTATACATTCATGCTGCTCTTCTTATCAAGAGGCAGGGACTAATTATGTTCCTCTTAAATCTGGGCTGGGCCTAGAGACTTTCTTTACCAGTGGGGTAGGTGAAAGAAGCTTTGCATATATTGCTTGGGTTTCTTAAATGCTTGCTTCTGGGAAACTCCAAGAACCCTTCTCTCATTCTGTGTGAACATGTAGAGTGCATGTGTAGGCACTCTGTTCCTAAACCCCTGCTGACAGATTGCTTTGACTGCCAGTCATGTGAATTAGCCATCTTGGCTGCATAATTGAGCCTTCATAAGACAGCAGTCGTTGGTGACTGTGCCACTCCGAATATATTGTGTGCCCTAAATGCCATTATCTTTGATGTAATTGTGAGTGTGCAGATGTTATCAGTGTTGATTAGATTGTAATTCTTTGAGTGTTTCTTTGGAATATGCCCCAACTAGCTGTGGGTGATGACTCTGGATAATTTCCATGGAGGCAGTGCTCTGCCCATTTGGGGTGGGTCTAAGTTGATCAGTGGAGCCATATAAATAAGCTGACATAACAGAATGAACTCAGTGCAGCTGAGAGTGAACTTTTGCAGAGGAGCTACAGCCAAGAGGGACACTGAAGAAAGCACAGGAGCTGCAGATGAGAGAAAGTTTGAAAATGGCCGTTGAAAGCAGACTCTTGCTCCATAGAAGCTGAGAGAAGACAATTATCCCAAGTGAAACTAAGAGTGACATTTTTGAGGAACTGCAGCCTAGAGAGGAACGTCCTGGGAGAAAGCCATTTTGAAACCAGAACTTTGGAGCAGATGCCAGCCACGTGCCTTCCCAGCTAACAGAGGTTTTCCAGACACCATTGGCCATCCTCCAGTGAAGGTACCCAATTGCTGATGACTTACCTTGGACACTTTATGGTCTTAAGACTGTAACTGTGTAACCAAATAAACCCCATTTTATAAAAGCCAATCCATATCTGGTGTTTTGCATTCTGGCAGCATTAGCAAACTATAACATCAGTTTACATGGGAATTGCTAATATAAGTTCCCTCCTTTGTCTGGGTTTCATTAATTCACAGTGTGTTTAGGGACTTTTTTTTTCACTCAAAGCAATATTGTCCATGAAAGTAGGGAACTGTCTTAATTATGCCATGTATTATTCTAAAATTATTTATACATACAATGTTTCCATTATGGAGATGAAGAAATTGCAGAGCAATATGCTTCTGTGGCTTTGCCTGAAATTACAGGAATTCAGTGAAGCAGATTCCTCCTTTATTTGGTGTACTGTCATAACAGTAATCATCACCATTATCACCACTTTTACTCATATAGGATGTTTAACCTTTCAGAGCACCTTTAAGACATTACTGTTTTGTTCCTTCTGATACATCCTAAACCCCTATGAAGAGTAAGGTACATAGGACTATTGCCTTTTTCATAAAAAGGAAAACATGCTTGGAAACATGGATATTTTGATGTATATGCAAAGAAGGTTCATGAATTCTCCATGGTATGATGTGTGGTGTTATTAAGATATGCGGTACAAATTTTGTCCAGTTGTTAACTCTGGCTGGAAGAATGTGGTCATTGTCTCACCAGTGGAAGATTTTCTTGCTTAGGGGGACTGAAACATTTTTTTATTGTGAACTTTAACATATATACATAACAGTGATAACTTTCAAAGTACAATTTCACAAGTATTTAGAAAGTAAGTTTCAAAGAATGTCATGGGTCCCAGTTCCACAACTTCAGTCATTTCCATTATTGTAAAATATACCATATGTACAGAAAGGTGTCAACTCTTGATGTACAGCTCAACAAGAAGTTATATAGGTAATTTCAAAAATTCTTATAGATTACAGTTCCACAGTCTCAGTCCCTTCCCTATTATGTAATACAAGGTATGCACACAAAGGTGAAGACCTTCAAGGCACAATTCAATAAGCAGCTATAGAGTAAATCCCCCAAAATTCTATAGGCTACAGTTCCACCTTGTCATTTACCTCCTAGCCATTCCAACACCATAGCATCCTATGTATATATAATTATATAAAGTTTCAGTATTCATAGACCTTTGCCAAATCTCATCATGTGGGTTGCTACCCCTTCCTCTCACTTAATCTCCCTCTCCATCTTCAGGGGTGTCTAGATAGTGAGCATCCTAACTTGTTCATATTGAAAGGGGGTGTCAGTTGTATAGGGAAGGGGTCTGCATCTGATTGTTGATCTAAAAGAGGCTGCTGGCTCTGGGTTTTAGGATCTATCTGGTATAGGAACACTGGTGGATTCAAGCCTCTGAAGGATATAACTTAGTAAGTGAATCTGTTATAGAATCTCAGGTAGGGACCTAGGTATTTGGGGATTACTTTTGGTAAGGGCATGGCTTACTGTGGACATTTTGGATGTCTACCTGGAGCTTGAATAAGAGAAACCTCCTGGATAGCCTCTTCACTCTATTTGGGATCTCTCAGCCACTGTGACCTCAGCGTGTTGTCTTTCTTTTTTCCCCTTTTGGTCAAGTAGGCATTTTCAATCCCTCACTGCCAGGGGCAGGTTCATTCCTGGAAATCATGTCCCATGTTGACAAGGAGATTTCATTCCCCTGGGAGTCATGTACCTCGCAGGGGAGGGAGGTTAATGAATTCATTTGCCATGTTGGGCTTAGAGAGAGAAAGGCCACATCTGAGTGACAAAAGAGGTTCCCTAGAGGTGCCTCTTAGGCATAATTACAGGAGGGCTCAGCCTCCTATTTACAACCCTAAATTTCACAAGAGCAAGCTTCAAGTTGAAGGCTGGATCTATTAAGTAGTGGGTCCCTAACTTCACTTAGCATATATTCTATCCCAAGTTAAATGGTCACTTTCTTACATTATCTTCACTTAGTTGTTCAATCATCATCACTCTCAACATTAAACAATTATCATCACATAATACATTCCAGAGCTCTTATCAGCTGCTAATTATTCATCCCTAGTATTAGTGTAGAGTTGGTGAGGTATTCTTATTAAATATAGTCTTTAATACATAATGGGTAGTTTTCTCATACCACACTGTTGTTAAACTTCTGCACCAGTGTCATACCTTATAAGTATATTGTGCTAACACTTACTTAGGTTTGTGGTGCTACTCTGTGGATTACATGCCTTTAAACAACCATTTACAAATAATGTTCACCTTCAATGCATCACTGATACTTATAATCCCTTTAATGAAACACAGTCACACCTGACCATTCCCACACCAATAAGATCACCTTCATTATCATATCTATAATATTAGGTTATTGTTCTCCTTCAGTAGCTTCTATCTCTAGGTCCCATTCATTCTACATTATGTCACTTTTTTTACACTTTTCACAGAGTTCACATTAGTGATAACATACAATATCTCTCCTTTTGTGTCTGACTTATTTCACTCAGCATTATGTCTTCAAGTTTCACCCATGTTGTCATATGTTCCGCAACCTTGTATCTTCTTAGTGCTGCATAGTATTCCATCATGTTCATATACCACAGTTTGTTTATTCACTCATCTGTTGAAGGACATGTGGATTGTTTCCATCTCTTGACAATTGTGAACAATGCCACTATGAACATCTGTGTGCAAATATCTGTTCGTGTCACTGCTTTCAGATCTTTTGGGTACATACTGAGAAGTGAAATTGCTGGATCATGGGGTAACTCATTATCTAGTTTTCTGAAACACTTCCAAACCATATTCCCGTGTGGCTATACCATTACACAGTCCCACTAGCAATGAATAAGAGTTCCAATTTCTCCACATCCCCTCCAGCATTTGTAGTTTCCTGTTTGTTTAATGGCAGCCATTCTTATTGGTGTTAGATATCTCATTGTTGTCTTGATTTGAATCTCCTTAATAACTAGTGAAGATGAACATTTTTTCATGTGATTTTTAGCCAGTTGTATTTCCTCTTCAAAGAAATGTCTTCTCGTATCTTTTGCTCATTTTATTATTGGGCTATTTTTACTATTGTCATTGAGTTGTAGGATTTCTTTATATATGCAACATATCAGTCTATAATCAGATATATGGTGTCCAAGCATTTTCTCCCATTGAGTTCGCTGTCTGTTTACCATATTGACAAATTTCTTTAAGGCTCAGAAGCTTTTAATTTTGAGGAGTTCCCATTTATCTATTTTTTCTTTGGTGGTTGTGCTTTGGGTGTAAGATCTAAGATGCAACCTCCTAGACCCACAGAACCTAAGACGGTGGCTAGGTGAGAAAGGCAAAAAAACACCTCCATGAAAAATACTAGATAAAAGCCAGAAAGTGACCCAGAATACCAGTTCCAGTGATGCACCAGCTGGAAAACATCTGCTCAGTCCACAGGGAACATGCACTTGGTGAAACTGGGAGTCTGCATTCTGAAATGAGTCAGTAAGCTGCTGAATATACTGCAGCCATGCTGTGATGTGGGAAAACCAAGGGTTGGCATTTGGAGGCAGACTAGTTTTTTTATAAAAAACCCAAAAGTGGCTGCAGAGACAGCAGTGAGAACCACTCAGTGAAGCACAGCAGGAATGTGCATTAGCCTTGTATCCACAACTTTGCTGAATTTGTTTTATTAGCTCAAGTAGCTGTGTCATTGATTTTTCAGGGTTTTTCAAATATAAGATCATATCATCTGCAAATAATGACAGTTTTACTTCTTCCTTTCCAATTTGGATGCCTTTTATTTCTTTGTCTTGCCGGATTGCCCTGGCTAGCACTTCCAGCACAATGTTGAATAACAGTGGTGACAGCGGGCATCCTTGTCTTGTTCCTGATCTTAGAGGGAAGGCTTTCAGTCTCTCACCATTGAGTACTATGCAGGCTGTGGGTTTTTCATATATGCTCTTTATCATGTTGAGGAAGTTTCCTTCAATTCCTACTTTTTGAAGTGTTTTTATCAAAAAGGGATGTTGGATTTTGTCAAATGCTTTTTCAGCATCTATTGAGATGATCAATTGATTTTTCCCTTTCAAGTTTTTAATGTGTTGTAATACATTGTTTTTCTTATGTTGAACCATCCTTGCATGCCTGGAATGAACCCCACTTGGTCATGGTGTATGATTTTTTTAATGTGTCTTTGGATTCGATTTGCAAGTATTTTGTTGAGGATTTTTGCATCTATATTCATTAGGGAGATTGGCCGGTAGTTTTCCTTTATTGTAGCATCTTTGCCTGGTTTTGGTATTAGATTGATGTTAGCTTCATAAAATGAGTTAGGTAGTGTTCCATTTTCTTCAATGTTTTGAAGGAGTTTGAGTAAGATTGGTGTCAGTTCTTTCTGGAAAGTTTGGTAGAATTCCCCTGTGAAGCCATCTGGCCCTGGGCATTTATTTGTGGGATGCTTTTTGATGACTGATAGGATCTCTTTGTTTGTGATTGGTTGGTTGAGGACTTCTGTTTCTTCTTGGGTCAGTCTAGGTTGTTCATGTGTTTCCAGGAAATTATTCATTTCCTCTAATTTATCTAGTTTTTTGGCAGGCAGTTATTCATACTATCCTCATGATTTTCAAAATTTCTTCAGGATCCACAGTAATGTCCCCACTCTCATTTGTTATTTTGCTTATTTGGGTCTTCTCTCTTTTTGACTTTGTAGTCTAGCTAAGACTTGTCAATCTTGTTGATCTTCTCAAAGAACCAACTTTTGGTTTTATTTATTCTTGCTATTGCTTTTTATGTTCTCCATATCACTTATTTCTGTTTAATACTTGTTATTTCTTTTCTTCTACTCACTTTAGGATTAGTTTACTGATTATTTTCTAGCTTCTTCAGTTGTTTCATTAGTCCTTTGATTTTAGGTCTTTGTTCCTTTTTAATGTATGCATTTGTAGCTATAAATCTCCCCCCACCAAATACTGCCTTTGCTGTATCCCATACGTTTTGATATGTTGTGTTTTTGTTTTCATTCATCTCTAGATATTTAACAATTTCTCTTGCAATTTCTTGTTTGACCTACTGATTGCTTAGGAGTGTATTGTTTAATATCCACATATTTGTGAATGTTCTGGTTCTTTGATGGTTATTGATTTCTAGTTATATTCCATTGTGGTTGGAGAATGTGTTTTGAATAATTTTAATCTTTTTAAATTTATTGAGGCTTCTTTTATGCCCCAGCATATAATCTATCCTGGATAAAGTTCCATGAGCACTAGAGAAGAATGTATATCCTGGTAATTTGGGATATAATGCTCAATACATGCCTCTTAAGTCTAATTCATTTATTGCATTGTTTAAGTTCTCAATTTCCTTATTGGTCCTCTGTCTGGTTGACCTATCTATAGGAGAAAGTGATGTATTGAAGTCTCTCACAATTATTGAGGAGACATCTATTGCTTCCTTCAGTTCTGCCAATGTCTGTCTCATATACTTTGCAGCACCTTGATTGGGTGCATAGACATTTATGATTGTTACTTCTTCTTGGTTAATTTTCCCTTTTATTAGTATATAGTGTCCTTCTTTGTCTCTTACAACATCCTGACATTTAAAATCTATTTAATCTGAAATTAGTATTGCTACTCCTGCTTTCTTTTTGCTGTAGCTTGCATCGAAAATTTTTTCCATCCTTTCACTTTCAATTTATTTGTGTTGTAGGATCTAAGATGTGTCTCTTGCAAACAACATACTGATTATTCACGTATTTTATTCCATTCTGCCAGTCTATATCTTTTAATTGGTGAGTATAATCCATTCATATTCAATGTTATTACTGTGAAGGCATTTCTTGAATCAGCCATCTTATCCTTTGGTTTTTATTTGTCAATGTATTTTTCCCCTTTTTCTCTTTATTTCCTTTAAAGTGCCCTTACTAAAACTTTTTAGTTCTGTGCCCTTCTGCAAACCTCTGTCTCCTTTCTTTTTTTCTCGGCCTGTAGAGCTCCCTTTAGTATATCTTGTGGGGCAGGCCACTTGTTCACAAATTCTCTCAGGATTTGATTGTGTGAGAAATTTTCAAGCTCTCCCTCTATTTTGAAGGAGAGCTTTGCTGGATCAAGAATTCTTGGCTGGCAGTTTTTCTCTTTCAGAATTTTAAATATGTCACACCACTGCCTTCTCAACTCCATAGTGCCTGCTGAATAGTCAGTACTTAATCGTATGTTGTTTCCTTTGTATGTGGTGAATCTCTCTCTTGCTACATGCAGAACTTTCTCCTCTTCAGCATTTGACAATCTGATCACAATATGTCTCAGTTTGGGTTTATTTAGATTTATTTTATTTGGAGTTCATTGGGCATCTAATTTATGCTAATTAGACGGGTTGGAAAAATTCCCCCAACAATGTTTTCAGAATACTCTTCCTAGCCCTTTAGTATTCCTCTTCTGGAACACCAATGGTTCTTTTGTTTGTGTGCCTCATGTTTTTCATCATTTTTCTGAGATCCATTTCAAATTTTTCAGTTTTTTTCACCATTCTTTCTTTTGTGCTTTCACTTTCCATCTCTCTGTCCCTGGGTTGCTAATTTGTTTCTCTGTTTCTTCAAATCTGGTGTTATCTGTATAAAGAATATTTTTAATTTGATCAACAGTGTCTTTTATTTCCATAAGATCCACTATTTTTTATTACTCTTTAAAATTCTTCTTTATGCTCCTCTAGGGTCTTTTTCATGTCCTTTATATCCTGAGCCATGATATTGATGTTTGTGTGTACTTCTTTGATTAATTGCCCCAAGTTCTGTGTCTCCTCTGGCTTTTTAATTTGGATGTTTGGGTTATCCACATCTTCTGGTTTCTTCATATGCTTTATGACTTTTTGTTGTTATGGCCTCAGAATTTGCTTGTCTTGATTGGGTTCCTTTAGGATATGCTAGATTATTTAACATTTATCTATAATTTGACAGAGCTACAGCTTGGTGGCGTGCACTTACCCTGACCTACCAGCAGACGGCACTCTTGAGCCGCCTACTGCCCTCAAGCCAGTTCTTCCCAACTTCATCTATGCACTGAGTGTGGGTCCAAACCATGTGGAGGTCCAATCAGTACACCAATTTTTTGTGTGCACTGGGGACTGCCAGCCCTGTGAGTGTGGGGCATGCCCTGTGCAGTTTGGCAGGGAGTCTGCTCCTGGACACAGTGGTCCCAGCCATTTCTAGAGCTGTGGGCTGAGTACTCTGGGGCTGCAGAGCTGTGTATCTCACCTTCCAGCTCAAATGCCCTACAGTTCCTCACTGTCATACACCCACGAGTTCTGGGGATTGGGGGAAGGCTCCTGACACTTTCATTTGGCCACCCCTGCCTCTAGGCTGTGCATACCATGGGCTTCCATGGATCCCCATTTGGATGCCATCACAAGCCTGGCAAATCCTGAATTCCCTCAAGAAAGCCCTTAGCTGTGGGTCATGAAAGTTTGTCTCGCAGCCAGTTGCAAGATGGCTGCACAGGGTGTGGAAAGTTACCCCTGCTGCTCCAACAGCCAGTCCCTGGCACAAAGTCTTGGCCATGGGTCTGTGAAGGGTTATCACCCACGCCAGGTACTGATGGTGGTTCCCAGAGCATGGAAGGCTACTCTTCTCCATGCAGTCGGTCAGCTCCGTCCATTCCCCTGCAGCGTTCTGGGCAGAACACTCACCCATTTTAGACATAGCCTCTTGGTTTCTCAAAGTACACACTCACTATGGGTGTACAAGTCCCTGCCCAGCAGGTGAAACCCTGGAACCGCTATTCTGGAGCACTTTCTGTCCTTTATCTAGTGTTTATCATGGAGGACAATTTTGCTGTCTCTCCTAATCTCACCTTGGATCCCCATTTGGATTGAAAGAACATCTCCCAGTTGCTTCCCAGGTGCCCCCAAGTAGTAAAACTCAATTTTCGAAGAAACCACAAAGGAGGGAAATATTTTGGTGAAACCTGGCATTTTGAAAGAATTGACTAGGGCAATCAGATGACAGCAATAGAGAAATCACTGTTTTTTTATTAATATAAAATGTAATGTCTTGGTAACCTTTTTCTCAACCCACTGCCTCTACTACCTTTGCTTGATTTTTTTTTAATATATCATAGTGTACTTCTTTAATTTTTAAAATACAAGGCCAATAGTTGGTAATATAGAAATCCATAAATATTGTTTCTTTGACTACATTTTACTTTTTTTTTTAATCTTCATTTTATTGAGATATATTCACATACCAAGCAGTCATACAAAACAAATTGTACTTTCGATTGTTTACAGTACCATTACATAGTGGTACATTCATCACCCAAATCAATCCCTGACACCTTCATTAACACACACACAAAAATAACAAGAATAATAATTAGAGTGAAAAAGAGCAATTGAAGTAAAAAAGAACACTGGGTACCTTTGTCTGTTTGTTTCCTTCCCCTATTTTTCTACTCATCCATCCATAAACTAGACAAAGTGGAGTGTGGTCCTTATGGCTTTCCCAATCCCATTGTCACCCCTCATAAGCTACATTTTTATACAACTGTCTTTGAGATTCATGGGTTCTGGGTTGTAGTTTGATAGTTTCAGGTATCCACCACGAGCTACCTCAATTCTTTAGAACCTAAAAAGGGTTGTCTAAAGTGTGCATAAGAGTGCCCACCAGACTGACCTCTCGGCTACTTTTGGAATCTCTCTGCCACTGAAGCTTATTTCATTTCCTTTCACATCCCCCTTTTGGTCAAGAAGATGTTCTCCGTCCCACGATGCCAGGTCTACATTCCTCCCCGGGAGTCATATTCCATGTTGCCAGGGAGATTCACTCCCCTGGGTGTCTGATCCCACGTAGGGGGGAGGGCAGTGATTTCACCTTTCAAGTTGGCTTAGCTAGAGAGACAGGGCCACATCTGAGCAACAAAGAGGCATTCGGGAGGAGGCTCTTAGGCACAACCATAGGGAGGCCTAGCCTCTCCTTTGCAGCAACCGTCTTCCCAAGGGTAAAACCTGTGGTAGAGGGCTCAACCCATCAAACCACCAGTCCCCTATGTCTGTGGTCATGTTAGCAACCATGGAGGTGGGGTAGGCGAATACCCCTGCATTCTCCACAGGCTCCTCAAGGGGGCACTACATCCTTTTTTTTTCCTTGTTTTTCTTTTTTTTTTTTTTAACTTTCCCTTCTTTTTTAAATCAACTGTATGAAAAAAAAGTTAAAAAGAAAACAAACATACAATAAAAGAACATTTCATAGAGACCATAACAAGGGAGTAAGAAAAAGACAACTAACCTAAGATAACTGCTTAACTTCCAACCTGTTCCTACTTTACCCCAAGAAAGTTACCTAATATAGCAACATTTCTGTGAACTTGTTCCTACTATATCCATCAGAAATTAACAGACCATAGTCATTCCTGGGCATTCCCAGAACGTTAAATAGCTTATCTGTTCTTCTTGGATTATTGTTCCCCCTTCCTTAATTGCTCTCTATTGCTAGTTCCCCTACATTCTACATTATAAACCATTCATTTAACATTTTTCAAAGTTCATATTAGTGGTAGCATATAATATTTTTCTTTTTGTGCCTGGCTTATTTCGCTCAACATTATGTCTTCAAGGTTCATCCATGTTGTCATATGTTTCACGAGATTGTTCCTTCTTACTGCCGCGTAGTATTCCATCGTGTGTATATACCACATTTTATTTATCCACTCATCTGTTGAAGGACATTTGGGTTGTTTCCGTCTCTTGGCAATTGTGGATAATGCTGCTATGAACATTGGCGTGCAGATATGTGTTCGTGTCACTGCTTTCCGATCTTCCAGGTATATACCGAGAAGTGCAATCGCTGGATCGAATGGTAGCTCTATATCTAGTTCTCTAAGGAACTGCCAGACTGACTTCCAGAGTGGCTGAACCATTATACAGTCCCACCAACAATGAATAAGAGTTCCAATTTCTCCACATCCCCTCCAGCATTTGTAGTTTCCTGTTTGTTTAATGGCAGCCATTCTAACTGGTGTTAGATGGTATCTCATTGTGGTCTTAATTTGCATCTCTCTAATAGCTAGTGAAGCTGAACATTTTTTCATGTGTTTCTTGGCCATATGTATTTCCTCTTCAGAGAACTGTCTTTTCATATCTTTTGCCCATTTTATAATTGGGCTGTCTGTTCTATTGTCATTGAGTTGTAGGATTTCTTTATATATGCAAGATATCAGTCTTTTGTCAGATACATGGTTTCCAAAACATTTTTTACCATTGAGTTGGCTGCCTCTTTACCTTTTTGAGAAATTCCTTTGAGGTGCAGAAACTTCTAAGCTTGTGGAGTTCCCATTTATCTATTTTTTCTTTTGTTGCTTGTGCTTTGGGTGTAAAGTCTAGGAAGTGGCCGCCTAATACAAGGTCTTGAAGATGTTTCCCTACATTAAGAGTGCCCACCATCTTCTAGGAGTTTTATGGTACTTTCTTTTATATTGAGATCTTTGGTCCATTTAGAGTTAATTTTTGTGTAGGGGGTGAGGTAGGGGTCCTCTTTCATTCTTTTGGATATGGATATCCAACTCTCCCAGCCCCATTTGTTGAAAAGACCATTATGACTCAGTTCAGTGACTTTGGGGGCCTTATCAAAGATCAGTCAGCCATAGATCTGAGGGTCTATCTCTGAATTCTCAATTCGATTCCATTGATCTATATGTCTATCTTTGTGCCAGTACCATGCTGTTTTGGCAACTGTGGCTTTAGAATAAGCTTCAAAGTCAGGGAGTGTAAGTCCTCCCACTTCGTTTTTCTTTTTTAGAGTGTCTTTAGCAATTCGAGGCATCTTCCCTTCCTAAATAAATTTGATAACTAGCTTTTCCAAGTCTGCAAAGTAGGTTGGTGGAATTTTGATTGAGATTGCATTGAATCTGTAGATGAGTTTGGGTAGAATTGAGATCTTAATGACATTTAGTCTTCCTATCCATGAACATGGAATATTTTTCCATCTTTTAAGGTTCCCTTCTATTTCTTTTAGTAGAGTTACGTAGTTTTCTTTGTATAGGCCTTTTACATCTTTGGTTAAGTTGATTCCTAGTACTTGATTTTTTTAGTTGCTATTCAAAATGGTATCTTTTTCTTGAGTGTCTCTTCAGTTTGTTCATTTCTAGCATATAGAAACATTACTGATTTATGTGCATTAATCTTGTATCCCGCTACTTTGCTAAATTTGTTTATTAGCTCTAGTAACTGTATCATCAATTTCTCAGGGTTTTCCAGATATAAGATCATATCATCTGCAAACAATGACAGTGTTACTTCTTCTTTTCCAATTTGGATGCCTTTTGTTTCTTTGTCTTCCCGGATTGCCCTGGCTAGCACTTCCAGCACAATGTTGAATAACAGTGGTGATAGCGGGCATCCTTGTCTTGTTCCTGATCTTAGAGGGAAGGCTTTCAGTCTCTCACCATTGAGTACTATGCTGGCTGTGGGTTTTTCATATATGCTCTTTATCATGTTGAGGAAGTTTCCTTCAATTCCTACCTTTTGAAGTGTTTTTATCAAAAACGGATGTTGGATGTTGTCAAATGCTTTTTCAGCATCTATTGAGATGATCAACTGATTTTTCCCTTTTGACTTGTTAATGTGTTGTAATACATTCATTGATTTTCTTATGTTGAACCATCCTTGCATGCCTGGAAAGAACCCCACTTGGTCATGGTGTATGATTTTTTTAATGTGTCTTTGGATTCGATTTGCAAGCATTTTGTTGAGGATTTTTGCATCTATATTCATTAGGGAGATTGGCCAGTAGTTTTCCTTTTTTGTAGCATCTTTGCCTGGTTTTGGTATTAGATTGATGTTACCTTCATAAAATGAGTTAGGTAGTGTTCCATTTTCTTCAATGTTTTCAAAGAGTTTGAGTAAGATTGGTGTCAGTTCTTTCTGGAAAGTTTGGTAGAATTCCCCTGTGAAGCCATCTGGCCCTGGGCATTTATTTGTGGGAAGATTTTTGATGACTGATTGGATCTCTTTGCTTGTGATGGGTTGGTTGAGGTCTTCTATTTCTTCTCTGGTCAGTCTAGGTTGTTCATATGTTTACAGGAAATTGTCCATTTCCTCTACATTATCCAGTTTGTTGCCATACAGTTGTTCATAATATCCTCTTATAATTTTTTTAATTTCTTCAGGATCAGCAGTTATGTCACCTTTTTCATTCATTATTTTGTTTATATGGGTCTTCTCTCTTTTTGATTTTGTCAGTCTAGCTAGGGGCTTGTCAATCTTGTTGATCTTCTCAAAGAACCAACTTTTGGTGATATTTATCCTCTCTATTGTTTTTTTGTTCTCTATGTCATTTATTTCTGCTTTAATCCTTGTTATTTCTTTTCTTCTACTTGGTTTAGGATTGGTTTGCTGTTCATTTTCTAGCTTCTTCCTTGGATCCATTAGTTCTTTGATTTTGGCTCTTCCTTCCTTTTTAATATGTGTGCTTAGTACTATAAATTTCCCCCTCAGCACTGCTTTTGCTGCATCCCATAGGTTTTGGTATGTTGTGTTCTCATTTTCATTCGTCTCTATATATTTAGCAATTTCTCTTGCTATTTCTTCATTAACCCACTGATTGTTTAGGAGTGTGTTGTTTAACCTCCAGGTATTTGTGAATTTTCTAAGTCTCTGATGGTTATTGACTTCTAATTGTATTCCATTGTGGTCGGAGAATGTGCTTTGAATAATTTCAATCTTTTTAAATTTATTGAGGCTTGTTTTATGTCCCAGCATATGATCTATTCTGGAGAAAGTTCCGTGAGCACTAGAAAAGTATGTGTATTCTGGTGATTTGGGATGTAATGTCCTGTATATGTCTGTTAAATCTAATTCATTTATCAGATTGTTTAGGTTTTCAATTTCCTTATTGGTCTTCTGTCTGGTTGATCTATCTATAGGAGAGAGTGATGTGTTGAAGTCTCCCACAATTATTGTGGAAACATCAATTGCTTCCTTAATTTTGCCAGTGTTTCTCTCATGTATTTTGTGGCACCTTGATTGGGTGCATAGACATTTACGATTGTTATTTCTTCTTGTTGAATTGCCCCTTTTATTAGTATGTAGTGGCCTTCTTTGTCTCTCAAAACATCCCTGCATTTAAAGTCTATTTTATCTGAGATTAATATTGCTACACCTGCTTTCTTTTGGCTGTAGCTTTCATGAAATATTTTTTTCCATCCTTTCACTTTCAGTTTCTTTGTGTCCCTGTGTCTAAGATGAGTCTCTTGTATGCAACATATTGATGGTTCATTTTTTTTGATTCATTCTGCAAATCTGTATCTTTTAATTGGGGAGTTTAATCCATTTACATTCAACGTTATAACCGTTAAGGCATTTCTTGAATCAGCCATCTTATCCTTTGGTTTATGTTTGTCATATTTTTCTCTCTCTCTATTAATATCCTTTATTGTACCCATACCGAATCTCTTTAGTACTGAACCTTTCTCCAAGTCTCTCTGTCCTTTCTTTGTTTCTCTGTCTGTAGGGCTCCCTTTAATATCTCCAGTATGGCAGGTCTCTTGTTGGAAAATTCTCTCAGCATTTGTTTGTCTGTGAAAAATTTAAGCTCTCCCTCAAATTTGAAGGAGAGCTTTGCTGGATAAAGTATTCTTGGCTGGAAATTTTTCTCACTCAGAATTTTAAATATATCGTGCCACTGCCTTCTCGCCTCCATGGTGGCTGCTGAGTAGTCACTACTTAGTCTTATGCTGTTTCCTTTGTATGTGGTGAATTGCTTTTCTCTTGCTGCTTTCAGAACTTGCTCCTTCTCTTCTGTGTTTGACAGTGTGATCAGAATATGTCTCAGAGTGGGTTTATTTGGATTTATTCTATTTGGAGTTCCCTGAGCATTTATGATTTGTGTATTTATGTTGTTTAGAAGATTTGGGAAGTTTTCCCCAACAATTTCTTTGAATACTCTTCCTACACCTTTACCCTTTTCTTCCCCTTCTGGAACACCAATAAGTCTTATATTCGGACGTTTCATATTATCTATCATATCCCTGAGGTCCATTTCGATTTTTTCAATTTTTTTCCCCATTCTTTCTTTTATGCTTTCATTTTCCATTCTGTCATCTTCCAGGTCACTGATTCATTGTTCAACTTCCTCTAGTCTTGTACTATGAGTGTCCAGAATCTTTTTAATTTGGTCAACAGTTTCTTTAATTTCCATAAGATCATCCATTTTTTTTATTTAGTCTTGCAATGTCTTCTTTATGCTCTTCTAGGGTCTTCTTGATCTCCTTTGTATCCCATACTATGGTCTCATTGTTCATCTTTAGTTCTTTGAGTAGCTGCTCTAGGTGCTGTGTCTCTTCTGATCTTTTGATTTGGGTGCTTTGGCTTGGGTTATCCATATCGTCTGGTTTTTTCATATGCTTTATATTTTCTGTTGTTTTTGGCCTCTTGGCATTTGCTGAACTTGATAGGGTTCTTTTAGGATTTGTGGACCAATTGAAGTCCTTATCTCTAATTTATCAGATCTACAGCTTCGTGGAGTACACTTTCTCTAACTAACCAGCAGGTGGCGTCCACGAGCCACCTGTTCTCCACAAGCCAGTTCTTCCCTGCTTAGCCTTTTTGGTGAGTGGGGGAGTAAGTCTTGTGAGGTCCAATTGGTGTACCAAGCTTGTGTGTGTAGTTGGTGTCACCTGCCCTGTATACGGGGCGTGTGTCTGGGTGGTCAGGGAGGGGGGGTGGCTCTAACAATTAAATCTCCCTGGTGTTCCTGGAGTTTTAAAGCTGCTGCAGTAGTCTAATCCTTCAGTTCAGTCCTGCCACAGTTTGTCTCTGCCACTGACCCATAAGTCCTTGGTATTGGCGTATGGCTCCTGAGACTTGCAAGTGGGTCCCTCTTCCAGGCCGTGCACCCCCTGGTCCTCTGTTGAGGGATGACTGTGCTATGTCACAGGTGAGTGCCGTCCCCCCAGGGTGGTTCTGGGCTGCTGGGCTGTGTAGGGAGGCTCCCAGTCTGCTGAAATGATGGCTGAATGGGGCTTTGTTAATTGACACTGCTCCACCTTCCCAACTCTGGGACATCCAGCTGAGGGTGCAGGGAAGGCTAATGTCCACACCCAGTTTTGTGGTGTGTGCCTGTTGTTTGAAGCACTTCCATCACACTGGGTTGTCTGGGGCATCTCTGGGCTATGGGGCTGGCAATGGCAGGAGTGTTTCCTGTCCACCAGGATGATGGCTTTGAGTTGACACCCCCCTTTTCTTGGGAAGTTGTGGTGTTTAGTGACTTTTCTCAGCCACTGGATTATTGCCTTTTGTCTCAGAGCTCTCTTAGTTCTGCTCCTGTCTTGACCTACCCAAATTGCAGGTCTTTGAAGCTTTCTGTATTGGGCTTCTTAGAGTAATTGTTTCAGAAAAAGAAAAAAAGATTAAAAAACAAAAAAAGGCCTTCCAGGCAGATCTAATGCTTTATTGAAATGCTAAGAGACAAAGCAGTTAGGGCCATTAAGGAAGGATCCAGAGGGCAGAGAGATCGGTTTTTCTTTGGGATTTGCATATGAGCCTCAGGGCCTGAGCTCTGCCCTTCCCCTTTTTATGTTCACCAGAACTTCAAAAAGCCTCAGCTTTTATTTTTGAGTTTTTCTTGCTGTTTTTTGCTATGCCTATCTCCTATGCCTATCTCCTCTCTGCTGGGCTGGCTGCTCTCAGATTCTCTGCTGTCTGGTCTCAGTCTATCTATGGTTGGAGTCTGGATCAGTAGAATGAGTTTCCGATAAGGGCTGCCACTGCAGTTCTCCCTTCTCCTTCCCGGAGCTGACAGCCCCTCCTCCCATGGGACTAAGCCTGGCAGGGAGTGGTGCGGGTCCCCTGGCCACAAAACTTACAGATTTCGCTGATCTCAGCAGTTCCACATTTTCATGAGTGTTGTATGAAGTATGCCCAAAGTCAGATTGCTCTGTGGTGTCCAGTCCACGCAGTTCCTGGCTTTCTACCTACTTTCCTGGAGGAGTAACTAAAACATACAGCCCACCAGTCCGCCATCTTGCCTTGCCTCCTCAAATACTTCTTGTAGCCCTTTACTTTTCACCTTCGGAGGCACCAGTGATTCTTATATTTGTGTCCTTCATGTTTTCCATCATCTCCCTCAGCTCCGTTTAAAATTTTTCAATTTTTTTCACTGTTCTTTTGTATGTTCACATTCCACTGTGCTGTCCAGTAGATCACTCATTCTTTCCTCTGCCTTTTCAAATCTGCTATTGTGTCTCCAATATATTTTTAATTTGATGAACAGTAACTTATTTCCATAAGATCTGCTATTATTTAAATTTATTGTTTGAATTCTTCCTTATGCTCTTCTAGAGTTTCTTAGATTCCATTTATATCCTTAGCCAACTCAACGAAATTGTTTTGGGGATTTGTGTTTACTTCTTTGACTAATTGCTCCAAGTTTTGTGTCTTCTATGACTATTTAATTTGATTATTTTGGTTGTCCATATCTTCTCATTTCTTCATGCACTTTATGATTTTCTGTTTATGTCCTTGTGACACTTTCTTATCTTGGTAAGTTTATTTTGTGATATGCAGGACTATTTGAACACCAATTCATAATTTGTCAGAAGTACAACTTGGTGGACTGCAATTTCCCTGCCCTACAAGCAGATGGAATTCTTGAGCCACCTCTTACTCTCAGGCCAGCTCTCCTCCAACTTTATCTGTGCACTAGGTGGGTTCCAATACAGTTGGAAATCCAATCACTGCAACAGTTTTCCATGTGCACATTGGACTGCTAGCTCTATTGGTTGGGGCCAGGCCCTTCCCAGTTCTGCAGCAATTCTGTTCCAAGGCACAGAGTTCCCAGCAGTTCCAGGGCTGCAAATGGACCACTCTTGGGCTGTGGAGCTGTGTGTCTCACCCTCTAGCTCAAATGCACTGCAGTTCCTGTCCACCATGCACCCACAAGTCCATGGCATTCGGGAGGGATTCCTGGCACTTCTCTGTGGCACCCTAGCCTAAATGTTGTCCTTACTGCATGCTTCCTTAGAGCAAGAGTGGATGCAGTCACCACAAGTCTACCCAGCCCACTGCTGAGATGTATGCACAAAGCATGGAAATCTGCTCCCTCTCATGCTCGGTTGTAGCTCCAGCCACCAGTTCCTGGCATGAGAGCTCTCAGCCATGGGGCTGTGAATGGTTATCTCACCAGCCAACTGCTGAGAAGGTGCATGGGTTGTTTAATGCTGCTCCCTCCTGGGTTGTCAGCCACCTCCAGACTCTAGTCTCTGGCACAGGGACTCTCAGTTATAGGACTCTGAAGGGTTATCTCCCCAATCAACTGCTAAAAAGGATGCACGGGGCCTAGAAAGCTATTCCATCCCACACTCATTTGCCAGAGCCAGCTGCCAGTCCCCAGCATGAGCCCTGTTGTCTGCACTTGTGTGAAGGGTTATCTCCCCAGCCAGCTGCTCAGAAGGGTGCATGAGTTGTAGAAATCTCCTCCCTGCTGCACTCATGAGCCAGCTTCAGCCACCCATCCCTGTTGGTGGTCCAGGCCAAACACCCTCACCCAATCTTTTCAAATGCATTCTCTCTGCCTCTCCAGCTATATCTGATCTACTATTAAAATAACTATTGATCAGGCAGGAATTTCTTCTGCAGTTTTGCTATTTGGCATTTTGATATCTTATATCTTTTCCCCTTGTTTTTTCTGGTAATGGCTACTTTCATATTTATTTTATTTTTGTCTTGTAAAATATTGTGTCCCTTCCCATTTCTTTCTACATATGTTTTTCACATATTTTCTTTGAAGTTGCCATGGGGCTTACATTTAACATCCTCAGTCTATAACACTCACGTTTGACTTGACACCACATTTACTTCCAAAGCATGCACATATACTCTTCCTTTCCCCCACCGTTTTCTTGCATATGTTACTAATTATATCTTTATGTATTATCTGTGCACAAAAAATAGATTTATCATAACTTTTTGTGCATTTGTATTTCAGAACATTTAAAGAGTAAAAAGTGGAATTACATATCAAAAAAATAGAATACAGTATTTCTGGCACTTATATTTAGCCATCTGGATGCCTACACCTAAGGTCTTTATTTATTTATTCTGCCTTCTTAATCCACTCTCTAGTATTCTTTCTTTTCATTCTGAAAACACCCTTTAGCTTGCTTGTATGGTTTACCTTGTGGTAGTGAAGTCCCTTGGCTTTTCTTTATCTGAAAGAGCTTAATCTCTCCTTCACTTTTTTAAAAAATGCAATTTTACTGACACATATCCATTCACCATGTAATATATCCAAAGTATACAATCAATGGCTCACAGTATCATCATATAGTTGTGCATTCATCAACAAAATCATCCTTATAACATTTTCATTACTTCAAAACAAAGAAAAAATAAAAAAGAACAAAAATTTCTCATACTACTATTTCTCCTGTTGTTTATATATTTTTGTATTTATTTTACTACACACCTGCCCATACATTTGATAAAGGGAGTGTCAGTCACAAGGTTTTCATAATCACATGGTAACACAATAAAAGCTATATAGTTATACAATCATCATCAAGAATCAAGTCTCTGGTCTACAGTTCAAAAGATTCAGGAATTTCCTTCTAGCTATTCCAATACACTAGATACTAAAAAGGAATATCTATATAATGAAAAATAATAACCTCCAGAATGACATCTTGACTCTATTTGAAATCTCTTAGGTACTGAAACTTTTTTTTTATTCATTTCCCCTCTTTTGGTCAAGAAGGCATTGTCAGTCTCACAATGGCAAGGCCAGGCTCATCCATGGGATCCATGCCCCATGTTCCCATGGAGACTTAAAGCCTTGTCTCCCTCATTTTTGGAAGGCATTCTGTCCACATATAAAATACTTGGTCGGCAATTGTTCTTTTCAATACTTTAAATATTTCCTCCCACTTCCTTCTTGTTCCCATGTTTTCTGATGAGAAACCACACTTAATCTAATTGAGAACCCTTTGTACAGAACACACTGATTTTTTTCTTGAAGCTGTCAACACATTCTCCTTTTTCATGGCATTTGACAATTTGACTTCTATATATGTATATGTATATATATTATAAATTATATATTTATACACACACACAAATGCACACATTATTCTCTTTGATTTATTCTGTTTGATGCTATTTGTGACTCTTGAAAGTACACACTTATGTCTTTTGTTAAGTTTGGAATGTTTTCTTTCATTATTTATTGGAACATTTCTTTTGTTGCTTTATCTTTTTTTTCTTCTGCAATTCCTATAATGTTTATATGGGTATATTTGATGGTGTCCCATAATTCTCTTATGCTTTGTTCACTTTTTTATTTCTGTTCCTCAGCCTTAACCATTTCAGTTTTCTTGGCTTTATGTCTATTGATTCTGTCCTCTGCCAGCTCCAACTTGCTGAAACCATCTAGGGAATATTTCATTTCAGTTAATGGGCTCTTCAACTCCAGCATTTCTGTTTTGGTTACTCTTTAAATTTTCCATTTCTTTGTTGAGATTGTAATATTGTTCATTGATCATTTTTCTGACATCCTTTATTTCTTTATCCATGTTTCCTTTATCTCCTTGAACATATTAAAGGTCATTTTAAAAACTTTTTCTAGGATGTCCAAAGTCTTGTCTTCTTCATTGATTGTTTCTGAATTTTTTTTCTTGTTCCATTTGATGGGTCATAATTTCCTGTTTCCTTTTTGTCTTGTGATCTCTTGTTGCACTCTGCATTTTAATATTTTAAAGTGTTAGCTCTGGGATTTTCCCTCATGTGTCTGTTACTTAATTTGTATCCAGCTTAGTGGGTATGAAAGAGATTTTCTTGAGAGCCAGGTGCTAAGAAAAATAAGCAAACCAAGGTTATAGATATCTTTCAAAGACTTTGCAATTTGGCACTCTGTTGGCTGGAATTTTCCTTAAGACTTTGTAGCTTCTATCAAGATCATTCTGAGGCAAATTCAAAGTGCAGGGTCCTCTCCATCTTTCCTGAATCTTAGTCTTCTCTTGGCCTTGTGCTCATTCATGGTCCTAGGAATTTCTTCATTTACAACAATTTGAATGTTTCCTCTGTTCCTTAAGAAATACACACTCCCTACCCACTGGTGCTCTATTTTATTCTTAAAGCCAGTTACCCTTTGTCCTAGGCCACTTTGACATAATTGTTTCTTATACTGCTTTACTTGTCTGCAAGCTGCCTTTGCCTGCAAGGTAAGTTCTGGGAGGGAGAGCCATATATGAGTTTACTTGATCAGTCTTTCAGGCTGCCACTTGGTAGACTGGCACTGGTATACAGACACCCCAGGATGTGCATAAGTGTTAATATATTCTTTCTGGAACAGGGTCAGGGACTCACAATGTGAATGTAAACTGGCACCCCACCATGCTAGAAAGAGTGTGGGAGAAAAGTCATCAAAGTTTCCTCAAGCTCCATCTATTATTTTTAAAGCTGCATTTCCTTATTTCCACACTGCCCCAGTTACTGCAATGCTGCTTTATGAAATTTTTAGAAAGATAGCTCTGATAGTTTATTTTAATTGTTCAAAGATTCTGTGAGGGGACAGTATGCTGGAGCAACATATTCCACCACCTTCATTAACAAGAATTGCAAAAAGATAAATACTATTCTTAATATTTAGAAGGAGAATCTAAGGCTATGAAAAGTTAGATAGTTTGCCTTAAATCTTGCATGTACTAAGTGGCTCAATCAGAATTCAAGCCTAGGTTTTCCTGATCCCACATCCATGTATTCACTCAGTTATGTCATACTTCTGTGATAGATTTCATACAGAACTTTGGTCTCAAATCCTGTTCAATATGTGACTTTCACATGGCCCACTGGTCATTAATGAAAATAATATAGAAATGTCTATGCTTTAGTTCTTAATGTGCATTCAGACTCAAACTCATTGGCAATTCATCAATAATAAGACTTTCCTTAATTCTGGAGAAGTTTCTTTGGGTTTTCTGCAAACAAGCCAGATCAGGTGGAGTAAGTGGTCAATGAAAACTTTTGTATCATTAAAGTCTGAAATATTTTAGAGTCACTTATCTTGTTAAATTTTTAAAAAGAAAAGAATGCCATTTTAAGCCTGGTAGTGTTTTTCAGGAATGTGAGTAAATGTACTATCCAAACAGTACAAATTTTTGACACTATGGCATATATCCTAAAGTATAAGTTTTGGTGGTGGCATTGTTTTGGAAAGAAGCAATCATAGTTTATTCATTGATCCCTAGATTTGCTGCTAGATTCCCTTCATTATTTTTTTCTATATACATAATTTAGAAATTAGAAACAAATAAAAATTGCTAAAAAATCTAAACTATACCACATGTGTACAAGCTTTCTTTTGGAACAATGGAAATGCCCTAGAATTGGATTGTGGTGATGATACCTCAATTTTGTCAACTTATTAAAAATTATTAATTGTACACTTAAAATGGGCAAGTTTTGTGGTACATAAATTTTACCTTAACTAACTGTATATAAACTTTACCTCAATTAACCCTTCTAAAATGATCATTTAAAAAACAAATTGTACAGAAGAATACAGAGTAAAAATTAAAATGTACAATTTAAGATTAATGACTAAATTCTCATAGTAATGAGAGACTTAAAATGAACGAAAGGAAATTTAATGCTCTATGATATTATGCCACACACAAATGGGTCATTTCAAAATTTCTTTTTACAGAAGCACCAGGAGCATCTCTCCAACCTCAGGGACTTTAGGGAAAATGGCAGACATGAACTGCAGTACATATGAGCCAGAGGGTGAGATGAACAGCTCCACAGCCCCAGAATGGTCCACTAACAGACCTAGGAACTGCAAAGACCCTATAACCTGCAGCAGACTCCCTGCCAAACAGGGCAGGGCCTGACCACACCAACAGGGCTGGCAGCCCCAAGTACACACAGATAACTGGTGCACTGATCAGATTTCCATCCAGGTTGGACCCTACATAGTGAAAAATCACAGTTGCAGGAGAGCTGGCCTGTAAGAGGTGTCTCAAGAGCACCATCTGTTTGTAGAACAGGGAAAGTGCACTCCAGCAAGCTGTGGCTCTGTATATGTATGTATGTGTGTGTATATGTGTGTGTGTGTGTGTGTATGTGTGTGTTTTCAAATAATCTTGCATGTCCCAAAATAACCTTATCATGATAAGCAAATGACCCGAGGCTAACAGGCAATCATAAAACACATGAAAAAATGTTAAGACAATAACAATCCAAAGGACCAAATTAAGAAGCCAGAGGAGACACAGAACTTGGAGCAATTAATCAAAGAAACACACACAAATCTCTAAAACAAATTCATTGAGTAAGCTAAGGACATAAAGGACATCAAGAATATTCTTGAAGAGCATAAAGAAGAATTTGAAAGAGTAAATAAAAAATAGCAGATCTTATGGAAATAAGAGTTACTGTTGATCAATTAAAAATAAACTAGAAACACATAGCAGCAGATTTGAAAAGGCAGAAAAAAGAATAAATGAACTAGAGGGTAAGCCAATTGAATGTGAGTGCACAAAAGAACAAATAGCAGAAAAAATTGGAAAGTTTGAACTGGATCTGAGGGAAATGAGGGGCAACATGAAGAGCACAAATATAAGAATCATTGGTGCCCCAGAAGCTGAAGAGAAGAGCAAAGGGTTAGGCAGGGTATTTAAAGACATCATTTGTGAAAACTTCCCAATATTTATGTGACATAAATATGCAAATCAAAGATGCTCAATGAACTCCAAATAGAATATATCCAAATAAACACATTCCAAGACCTATATTAATCAGATTTTCAAATACTGGAGAGGAGAAACTCCTGAAAGTGGCAAGAAAGGAGTTATTTACCACATACAAGGGAAGCCACATAGGAACAAGTATTGACTACACACCAGACACCATAGAGCTGAGAAGTCAGTGGCATGACATATTGAGGATTCTGAAAGTGGAAAAAATGCCAGCCAAGAATTCTTTATCTTGCAAAGATCTTCTTCAAAATTGAGGGAGAGGGTGGTGCAAGATGGTGAAATGGTGAGGTGTGGAATTTAGTCACTCTTCTAGGGAAGCTGGTCAGGAAGTGTATGAAACAGCATTCTCCAAGTCCACAGTGACCAGACATGCATTATACAGTAGTTTGGAATGGGTGGAACAGTTGAGGTCACAGCAAAATTTGTAAGATTCCCCATCCAGGGGTCTGGTGCCTCTCCCTGCCCATACACCGTGGACTGTCTTACAGTGGGCTCTCTGAAGAAACAATAAACAATCTGCTGGGAGCAAGAAGTGGGGCATGACCCAGCCCCAACTGCAGAATTAACTAATAAATTAATTAACTTTTGGAGTTGGGGATGTCTGGAGTTATAGAGAAGGATTGGACTCTAGAAACAGGGGCTTATAGAAGTGGGCACCCATTCCATGGCTCCAAAATGGCTTGGTTTTTTTTTTTTTCTACATTTTGTCCCTTTTCTTTTTGCTCTCTGACTCCTTATCTTTTTTGTATTTAAGTAGCCCCCTAGCAAGGGCAGAATTAAAGATGTTGGAGACTAACTATTCAGGTGAAAGAGACAATACCTAAAGCACATATTTTTAAGTACTCCATTCTGACACTGGGGAAAGGCCTTAAAAGTGGATTTCTTTTTATTTTTTTTGTCCCATTTTTATTTTTTAAATAACTATTCTAAGTAGCTCTTTACAGAAAGCCTCAGATATTTGCAACTGACCTCTGGACTCAGGCAACATAGAGCTGAGATAGTTCTGACAGAAAAAGCAATGAACCTAGTGGGGGAGACAATTCCCTAAAGAGCATAACTTCCCCAAGAAAAAGACAACATGGCCCAGATTGATTGGCACCCCTCCTCCAAGGAACTCAGACCCCAGCGTATGGAAAACAGAAACCAGCTTTGTTCAGCCATGCCCCTGACTGGGAACAAGTCTATGGAGAACTAATGATGACATAATTCTTTACACTGGTGGGAATATGCAGGCTGATATGTGCCACCTGCTGGATAGGATAGGAAAAGCATAAAGTCTAGAGGCCTCACAGGAGAGTCTCATTCTCAGTTAAACTCCATATCCTCCTTATGAGACCTAGGCTTCTCTGGACTGGGAAACCCTGACTGAAGTTGGCCATATATGAGGAGACTCTCTCACAGAAAGGCTATATAGAGGCAGGGCAAGAAATAGAAAATACCAGAAGTGTAAAATTCTGATCCACTAAAAAGAACTTAAGTTAGAGGTCTAGAATAAGTTGAACTGAAAACAAAAGGTTAGGGAGCAAAGCCAAGCAACAATAAAACCCTAGGTAAAAGTGAAAACAAACAACCAACATTGACCTGAGAAGAAATAGATGACCTCAATAAACCAATCAGAAGCAAAGAGATTAGGTCAGTAATCAAAAAGTTCCCAAAAAGGAAAAACCCAGGACCAGATGGCTATGCATGTTAATTCTACCAAGCAGTCAAGAAGGAATTACTACCAGTCTTGCTCAAAATCTTCAAAAAATTGAAGAGGAGGGAAAGATACCTAACTCATCCTATGAAGCAAATATCGCCCTAATACCAAAGTCAGACAAGGATACTAGTAAAAAATAAATTACAGACCAATCTCTTTAATGAATATAGATGCAAAAAATCTTCAATGCAATACTTATAAAATGATTCCAGCAGCACATTAAAAGAATTATACACCATGACTAGGTGGGATTTATTCCAGGTATGCAAGGCTGGTTCAAAACCAGAAAATCGACTAATGTAATCCATCACATCAATAAATCAAAGAAGAAGAACCACATGATCATCTTGATTCATGAAGAAAATGCATTTGGCAAAATTCAACAACCTTTCTTGATGAAAACACTTCAAAGGACAGGAATAGAAGGGAACATTCTCAATATGAAAAAGGCAATATATGAAAAACCCACAGCTAACATCAAACTCAATTGGGAAAGGCTGAAAGCTTTTCCTCTAAGATCAGGAACAAGACAGGGATACCTAATGTCACCATTGTTATTCAACATTGTGCTGAAATTTCTAGCTAGATCAGTTAGGCAAGAAAAAGAAATAAAAGTCATCCAAATTGGAGAGGAAGAAGTAAAACTTTCACTGCTTGCAGATGACATGATTCTATATGTAGAAAATCCAGAAAAAATCTACATCAATCTACTAGAACTAGTCAATGAATACAGAAAAGTGGCAGGCTACATGATGAACATGTAAAAATCTGTAGTGTTCCTATGCACAAGTAATGTGCAACAAGAGGAAGAAAACAAGAAAAAAATCCATTTGCAGTAACAAACAAAAGAATGAAGTATTTATGAATAAACTTAACCAAGGCCACAACAGACTTGTACACAGAAAACTACAAGAAACTGCTAAAAGAAATTGAATAGGGCTTTAAAATATGGAAGAACATACCATGTTCATGGATTTGAAGATTAAATATAATTAAGATGTCAATTATACCTAAATTGATTTATGGATTCAATGCAATACTAATTAAATCCTAACAGCTTACTTTGCAGAAGTAGAAAAACCAATAACCAAATTTATTTGGATGGGCAAAGTGCCCTGAATAGCCAAACATATCTTAAGAAAGAGGAATGAAGTGGGAGGTCTCACAACACCTGAGTTTGAAACATTACAAAGCTACAGTGCTCAAAACAGCATGGTACTGGCATAAGGTTAGATATACTGACCAATGGAACAGAATTGAGTGTTCAGAAATACACTCTCCCATCTATGGACAATTGATTTTCCATATGGTTACCAAGTCCATCCAACTGGAACAGAACAGTCTCTTCTAAAAATGGTGGGGGATGTGGGAGACTTGATATCCATAACCAAAAGAATGAAAGAAGACTCCTATCTGACACTTTGTACAAAAATTAACTCAAAATGGATCAAAGACCTAAACATTAGTCTTAAGACCATAAGACTCTTAGAAGAAAGTGTAGGGCTATGTCTTATATATCTTGTGCTAGGAGGTGGTTTACTAGACCTTATGCCCAAAGTATAAGCAACCAAAGAATAAATACAAAAATAGGATCCCCTCAAAATTAAACACACTTGTACATCAAGGAACTTTGTCATAAAAGTAAAATTACAGCCTACAAAATGGGAGACAATGTTTGGAAACCACATATAAGATAAGGGTTTACTATCCCAAAGGTGTAAAAGGATGCTACAACTCAACGACAGAAAGACAAACAACCCAATTAAAAATGAGCAAAAGACATGGACAGACACATTTCTGAGTAGAACATACAAATGGGTCAAAAAATATGAAAAATGCTCAACTTCACTGGCTATTAGGGAAATGCAAATCAAAACTACAATGAGATATCATTTCACACATAACAGAATGGCCATTATCTAAAACACAGAAAATTACAAGTACTGGAGAGGATGTGGAGAATGAGGCACACTTGTTCACTGTTGGTGGGAATGTAGAAAGGTGCAACTACTATGGATGGCAGTGTAGTTTTCCAACAGGGAACTAAGCATAGATTTGCCCTATGACCCAGCTATTTCATTGCTACACATATACTCAGAGAAAATGAAAGGTAAGACATGAAAGGACATTTGTAAAACAGTGTTTATAGCAGCATTATTCATTATTGCCAGGAGATGAAAACAGCCCAAATGTCCATCACTGGATAAGTGGATAAACAAACTGGTATATACACATCATGGAACATATAATAATGTGGATCAATCTTTATGTTGTTATGTTGAATGAAGTTAGCCAAAATCAAAAGGAACAATACTATATGGTCTCACTATTATGAACTAATATTAATGAGTAAACTTTGAGAGTTAAAAGCTGATAATATAGGCTATCAGGAGATAGAAGGTAGAAATCAGGCATTTGATGCTGAAGGACTACAGAAAGTTAAGCAGGATTGATTGTATATATTCAAAAATAGATAAAATAATACTGTGTGATGGTAGCACAATATTTTAAGTTCATTGAACAAAGGTGCCTGTGAGTAAAGCTGAAATAGAATGGCTAGGGGCATGTATGACACTAAAGGTAAAGACAGATAATAAAGACTGGGCCTGTATAAATTAGTAAAAACTGGAGTGGTCAATGATTGTGACTAAATGTACAAATATAAAAATGTTTTTACGTGTGGGAGAACAAATGAATGTCAACAGTGCAAAGTGCTGAAAAAGGGATGGTAGTGGGGAAAATGTATAATCAAAACAAAGTGGAGTTTACGGTGAACAGTAATGTTGTACTGTGCTCCCATTAAATGTAACAATGGCAATATACCAAACTAAATGTGTATGAGAAGGGGAAATAAGGGAGGGATAAGGGATTCTTGTTAGTGGTGGTGTTGTCTGACCTTACTACTATATTGTATTTTATGATATTTTACTTTTCTTTTTATTTTCTTTTTTGTTATTCTTTAAATAAAACACCTATCTTCATAGTAATTAATATGTTCAAGTGCTGACTGTGTTGATAAATGCAAAACTATATGATGATACTGTGAACAGTTGATTATACACTGTGGATAACTGTATGGTATGTGAATATAACTGCATAAAACTGTTTGAGAAAATATAAATAGGGATGAAAGTGCTGTGAAAACATGGAGAGAGGGATGTGCCTATTTATTGTTGGTGAGGAGGCAGAATGGTATTGCCTATCTGTGAGACAGAGTGGCGGTTCCACAGGAAGCTAAGTATGTGGGGGCCATAAGGTTCTGCAACCTCATTATGGAGTGTGTACTTGGAAGATCTGAGAACAGGCACATGAATGGACATTTGCACACTGGTGTTTATGGAGGCAGTATTCATGATTTGCAATGGGTAGTGGTGGCCTAAGGTTACATCAGCTGAGGAACAGAATGGTGAACTGTGGTGTATGCATACAATGGAATATTGAGCAACTGTGAGGAGTGGAGCTGTGAGGCATGCTACGAGGTGAATGGAACCTATAGACAGCATTTTGAGTGAACTATGCCAGAAACAAAGGCAAACACTATAATGCCTCACCATATAGACTAACTACAATGTGTAAACTCTGAGAATAGAATCTTAGAGCAAAGCTTATCAGGGGAAGGCTTATTCTAATGGTCCCTAGATTGTAAGGTCTTACAGCAGTCACATCTATTCCTGAATTGTAACGGCTATTTCCAGATTCCGAGAAGGTGATCTCTTTGAGTATAACCTGATCAATCCCTGGAACTCTGGGTATCTGTGTGACACCTGAAACTCAGAGCTAGAACTCGGCAGCTATGAATGTCAGTATTAGTGCATAGAGCAACTGTTAAAAAAGCTGAAAAATAGTCAGACTTTAACTAGAGATATGAATGGAGCAGATCTGGTTAGGACTAGGGCAAATCAGGCCAAAAGGTTAAGGATGATACTGCCTTGTGTTTTAGAACTTCAAGTTCCATGTGAGACCAAGGGAGGAGATATTTATTTGGTTCAGAGTCTACATTTTCTTAAAAAAATAACTTGTACAGTTTGTTCAAAAACCATAATTACATGGAACTTTTAATAGAAGGTGAGATATGGTAGGTTTACATAGGTTAGCATGAAATAGTGACACATCCCAAAGTAATCTGGGCAGAGAATAGGAATATATATGCAGGACTCCCCCCCACCCCCCTCAAGGGGCTGAGGGAAGATGTGGAAGTGTTGGACCTCCTCATCTGGGTGGTTGCTGATGTTCTCACAAACATTGGGGACTGACATGCTGATCCCTCTATCTTAGGGCTTGCACTTATGAAACTCACTGCTGCAAAGAAGGTACACCTGCTTATAATTGTACCTGGGAGTTTCTCCTGAGTGACTTTTTGTTGTTCAGATGTGTCCCTGTCTCTCTAGATAAGTCAGCTCAGAGGGTGACCTTGCTACCCTCTCCCCTATGTGGGACCTCAGTCCCAGGCATGTAAATCTCCCTGGCAATGCAAGATATGACTCCTGGGGATGAATCTGGACCTGGCATCATGGGATTGAGACCATCTTGGCAAAAGGGGGATGTAAAATGAGGCAGAGTCAAGTTTCAGTGGCTCTGAGATTTCTAGTGGAATCAAGGGTTCACTCCAGTGGTCATTCTTGTGCGTTATATAGATATCCCTTTTTAGGTTTTGATGTGTTGAATGCCTACAAGCAAACACCTGAAACTACCAAACTGCAACCCAGTGGCCATGTCTCTTAGGGATGATTGTATAGCAATGTAGCTTACAAGGGGTGACAGGGTGGTTGTGAAAACCTTGTGGCTCACATTCCCTTTGTCCAGTGTGTGGATGCATGAGTAGAAAAATCGGAACAAAAACTAGGTGGAAATGGGGTGGGATGGGTGGAATGATTTGGGTGTTCTTTTATAACTTTCTTTTACACTTATTTTTATTCTTTCTGGTGTAAGGAAAATTTTAAGGGGTGAATTGGGGCTGTGAATGCAGGGCTGTATGATGGTGGTGTGAACAGTTGATTGTGCACCTTGGATGATTGTATGGTGTGTGAATGTATCTCAATAGAACTGAATTTTTTTAAACAAAGTGAATGTTACTCAAGGCCTTGCATCCAGTTCTGGGGAGTTAGTGCAATTCTGGTTGTATGCAGGACAGTTGAGTATTGTTAAATGAATATATGACTGTTAATATTTTTATTTAGAGATTAAGTATTGTTTAAGGTGTGTGTAGCTACAAATTTGATATGGGTAGACTGCAATGTTTAGCTCATGTGTCAGCTTGGCCTGATTTTGTTGTCCAGTTGTTTGGTCAAGTAGGCACTCATCTAATTTTTACAGTGAGGACATTTCATGTACTTATATCCTCAGTAATTTGATTGCATTTGTATAAATTGATTGATTTGCTTTGTAATCTATGGCTGATTACATCTACACTCAACTGAGGAGACTGCCTTCAAAAATGACAGATGTCTGATCCAATCAGTTGAAGGCTTTTAAAATAGAAGTGGTCAAAGGAGAGAATTTCCATCTCTATTTCAGCCAGCCAGCTTCTCCCTGAGAATTCATTAAAAACTTTCATCAGAATTCTGAACTTTCAAAATATTTAAGAACGGGAAGTGTGAGTCCTCCAACTTCATTCTTCTCTTTCAAGTTATCTTTACTTATTCAGGTCTCCTTACCCTTCCATATAAATTTGATGATTGGCTTTTCCATTTCTTCAAAGATGGTTGCTGGCAATTTGAATGCGATTGCATTGAATCTATAAGTTGCTTTGGGTAGAATTGTCAACTTAATGATATTTAGTCTTCCAATGCATTAAACTGGAATGCAATTTCATTTATTCAGGACTTCTTTATTTTCTTTTAGCAATGCCTTGTAGTTCTCTGTGTACAAGCCCTTTGCATTCTTGGTTAAATTTATGCCCAGATATTTGATTCTTTTAGTTGCCATTATGAATGGAATTTCTTTTCTTGTGTTCTTCTTCCAATTGTTCACTGCTTATGTAAAGAGACACAACTGATTTTTGGTGTTGATCTGGTACCCTGCCACTTTGCTGAATTCATTTATTACCTCTAGGAGCTTTGTTATGGTTGTTTCAGGATTTTCTGTATCATATAATTTACAAAAAGAGAAAATTCTTCCTTTACAATTTGAATGTTTTTTTTTATTTTTTATTTTTAGCTTTTGCACCTAATTGCTCTGGAAAGAACTTCCAGTCAAAGGTTGATTGACAGTGGTGACAGAGAGCATCCTTGTCTTTTTCCTAATCTTAGAGGGAAATCTTTCGGTCTTTCACCATTAAGTAGGGTGTTAGTGGTGGGCTTTTCATGTATGCCCTTTATAATGTTGAGGAAGTTTCCTTCTATTCCTGGTGTTCTAAGTGTTTTAACAAAAAAGGGTGCCATATTTTGTCAAACGCCTTTTCTACATCAATTGATAAATGTGTTTTTTTTTCCCTCATTTCTTAATATGGTGTATTCCATTAACTGATTTTCTTAGGTTGGTCAAACCCTCATAAGAGGGGTAAAAATCCTACTTGATTCTGATGTGTGATTCATTTAATATGCTCTTGGATACAGTTTGCTAGTATTTTGTGAGGATTTTTGAGTCTCTATATTCATATGAGATATTGTGTAGTTTACTTTTCTTGTGGTACCTTTATCTGGGTTTTGTATGAGGGTGATGTTGGTCTCATAGAATGAGTTAAGGGGTGTTCCTTCCTCATCAATTTTTTGGAAGAATTAGAGCAGAATTAGAGTTAAGTCTTCTCGGATTTTTTTGTCAGAATTCCCCTGTGGGGCCATCTGCTCCTGGGATAGTCATTGTTCATATGTTTTTGATTACTGGTTTAATATTTTTACTGGCAATTGGTTTGTTGCCATCTTCTATTTCATCTTGAGTCAATATAGGTAGCTTGTATGTTTTAAAGAATTTGTCCTTTTCATCCAGATTATCTAATTTATTGGCATACAGTTGTTCATTATATCCTCTTATGGTCCTTTCTATTTCAGCAGGGTCAGTATTAATGACCCCCTTTCTATTTCTGATTTTTGTTATTTCTCTCCTCTCTCTTTTTGCCTTTGTCAGTTGGGCTAAATATTTGTCCATTTTATTCACTTTTTCAAAGAAATAACTTTTCATTTTGTTGATTCCTTTTGCTCATTTTCTTTTCCATTTATGTCTCTGCACTACTCTTTGTTATTTCCTTCCATCTGCTTGCTTTTGGTTTACTTTACTCTTCTTTTTCTTGTTCTTCCAGTTTTTGTGTTTACATCTCTGATTAGAAGTCTTTCTTCTTTATTAGTGTAAGCATTTAGAGCTATACATGTTAATGTCAGCACTGCCTTCACTGTATCCCATAAGTTTTGGTATGTCATATTTTCATTTTCGTTCACCTCAAGATATTTCTTAATTTTGCTTCTGATTTCCTTCTTAATGTAACCAATGAGTTACTTTGGTTGTGTAAGAGTATGTTGTTTAATTTCCACATATTTTTGAATTTTCCTTTTCTTCTGCAGTTATTTCTAGCTTTGTTTCACTGTGGTAGGGGAATACACATTGCATGATTTCAATATTTTTTCAATTTATTGAGACTTATTCTTTTACCAATGTATGGTCTATACTGGAGGATAATCCATGTGCATTTGAGAAGAACTCTGTTTTTGTTGGGTACCATGTTCTGTATATGTCTGTTAGGTCTAGTTGGTTTAATGTATCTTGGATGTGCATATTCCTGTCTTTTGCTAACTTTGGGAAGTCCTTATCATTATTTCTTTCACTTTTTCTTCTTCTAAGACTCCCAAAATGTGTATATTAGTGTGCCTGATGGTGTCCTACAGGTGTCTTAGTCTATTTCCACTTTTAATATTTTTTCTTTCTGCTCCTCAGCCTGCCTCACTTCAAGTGTCTTGCCTTCAAGTTCACTGATTCTTCTTACACCTCCAATCTACTTTTGAAACCCTCCTAGGCATTTTTCTTTACAGTTATCATGGTCTTTAGTGCCAGTGTTTCTTTTTGGTTCCTTTTAAAATTTCTAACTCTTTACTAAGACTCTCATATTGCTTAATCATTGTTTTTTCCCCTGATGTCCTTTATTTTTTCTCTGTATTTTTCTTCATCTTCTTGAGCATTTTCAAGATCATTTTTTAAGTCTTTGGTATGTTCACATTCTCAACTTTTTCTTTGGTGTTTTCTGTATTTTATCCTCTTCCTTTAGTTGGGCCATCATTTCCTGTTGTTTTGTTTGTCTTGTACTCTTTTTGCACAGTATATATTTTAATATTTATAGTGTCACCTCTGACATTTATTCCCTGAGGTGTCTGTTTCATGGATTTTTAACCAGCTGGATGGTTGGTTGAACTTCAGCCTTCCTTTCAGGTAGGTCTGCCCAAGGCAAATGCAGTGTGCAGAGTTTACCCTCCTTTCTAGGCTTCTGTCTTGTCCTGGGCCTTTGCTTATTAGCTGTATTGTGGTTCCATGTTTATGGGAGTTTTGTTTTCCCCCCTGTTTCCCCAGTGAAACATGGCAGGGAGCCAGAAAGCAAATGAAGACAGGCTCCTAAGTGCCTCTGGAGGGGATGAGGAAGAACAGGATCTTCTCTGATAGCTCCCCAAGCTGTGCTTTCCTGACCTGCCCAGCAATGAAGCCTTTCAGCTAACTGCCTCCCAGAGCCCTGAAAGCAATGTCTTTAATTCTCCACAGCCACTATCCCTGTCTGTGGTGGTTTGAAACAGTGGCTGCTGCAACCTTTGTTAGGGGCAAGTTGAAACAATAGCTGCCATCACCTTTTGGGGGAGCAGGTTGAAACAATGGATTCCCTACAACTGTGCCCTGAGAGATCCAAATTCAGTAATCAAAAGTTCAGCTCTGCCCACCCCTGTTCTTGGGGAAGAGGTTTTTTAAGCCCTTTTCTGTCACCAGCAGCGAGCCTAGCCAGGTGCTGGATTCCATGATCATCTGCCATGAGAGTTGGGAGATGGGTGCCAGTAGCTCCCATGCAGATGGATTAATTTACTTTTTTTATTGTTATTTATAAGCCTATTCATCCTGCTCTTCTCTGGATGCTGTACAGTGTTGTTATGGCCTCCAAAGTATCAAAATAATTGTTTCAGACAGTTCCTGACTGTTTAACAGTTGTTTTGTTGGAAGAACTGAGTCCTAGAGCTCTCTACACTTCTATCTTCCAACAATCCTTGCATGTTTTAACTTTTTCCAAACTGTTGCATATATTTGGGTGTCATCTTATCAGCCAGATTCCTTGAGTACAAAAAGGATGTGAAAAAGTCATTGTTTTATATCACCCACACTACCTATATGCTTAATAAATACTTGTTTATTAATTGGCTTTTTAGGAAAATTCACTCTCATGAACATGTAAGCTATCTATACAAGAACAATAAAGAGACTTCAGGCAGTTCTGTAAATTCCTCACACCCAAAGCTCAACAAATTAGGGATTGAAAAATTTAGTTTGAGGGCAAACATTCATGGTGACCTTGATTTATCTCACTAAATAATTGCTCTTCTACTTTCTGTCTGAGTAGACCTAGTGAGAATAATATATTTCTAGTATCAATAAAATATGTCTTGTGCTGATTTCCTGTAGAATTATATATGTTGAAGCTTTTAATATACCATTGCTCTTCTGGAGCTAAGATGTGAGATGATTCAATGACTGAAACATTCTTCTGTGGAGGTCTTTTGGGTACTTTATTATCTGAGAAAATAAGACAAACATGTCATGCAAAATTAATCTGCAGAATGAAACAAAAGCTATTTCAATGATGGAGCACTGTACAAAGATCTGTGTAAAAATAAAAAGATGCAAACATGGTCTTTGTTGTTTGGGAGTTATTGTTAATTTTAAAGATTTAAAAAGTTTTAAGAGTGGAGGAGAGAGATGCATATCAAGCAGTTACCAATAGGTACTTCTGGGGAGATGGTTGGGATGGGTGTGGGCATGTCTTTTTTTATTCCACATACTTCTGTATCATTTAAATTTTCTACAATGATAATGTGTTCATACATTATTTGGGTAACCTTAAAATTTTTAGAACAATAATTTAAAATAAAAAATTTCTAGCTGTGTGATAATTTTAATTGAAGGTTTTGGGTAAAAGGAGTAGGTAGAAAGTATTGCCATGATAAAGTGAAGAGAAATCTAGTTCTCCAACAAAACAACATGCACATATGTAAACACACACACACACACATTGTGTTTACAAAACACACTTCTCTTTTCTCAATCCCTCCCCTCATATTAACCTTTTTTTTTTTTTTGGAAAAAAAAAAGAAGGACTGAAACAGATTTTGCAACAGAAAAAAGTCTTGCTGAATAAATTCACTACTACACCTCCTACATGGAGCATGACTTCCAGGGGTGTAAGTCTCCCAGGAAATGCAGGGCATGACTCCCACAGATGAGCCTGACCCTGGCATTGTGGAATTGACAATGTTTTCTTGACCAAAAAGGGTGAAAGGAAATGAAAAATATAAAGTTTCAGTGGCTAAGAGATTTCAAATAGAATTGAGAGGTCATTCTGGAGGTTACTTTTATGCAGAAAGATTCAGCAAGATATTGCAAATGGCCATAGTATGCCAAGGCCCACCCAACAGTATTACTGAAAACCTTAAAGAATACCCTGTGCTCTAAGACTCTATAAAAGTTTTACTTATTTAGTTTATTTTTTTCAGAAACTTAAAGCCTCCAGATTGTTCTTATGCCAGACAAGGAAACCCAGAGGTACCAGACTCTCCAAGAACATCAACCAGTTTCTTCTCTCTACCACATAATGTCAACCACCCCCTCTTAGCACTAAGAAGTTAGAATGCTCATTTCCCAAATATCCCTGAAGATGGAGAGAACGATCAAATGATAGGGAGAAGTTGTAAGTGAAAAGGTAGGATTTAACAAATGATTCTGACTATTGAATCATTATATGGATATTTCTTTTTAGTTTCTAGTATGTTAGAATAGCCAGAAGGAAATACTTGAAATTGTTGAACTGTAACCCAGTAGTTTTTATCTTTGATGATTGTATAACTATATAGTATTTATCTTATGACTATGTGATTGTAAAACCTTGTAACTGACACCCCTTTTATCCAGTGTATGGTTAGATAAGTAATAAAATGAAGACACACATGGGAAAAAAGTCTTTCTGGTTAAACAGCTGAGCTTTACAGTTAAGCCAAAAATGTAACAGTGCATGTTGTTCAACATTTTATGTATTTTTGAACTTGACAAATGCTATTTAAATAACTCAAGATTTGATGGCAACCAACCAACTGTAAATGAATCAGAAAGTTTTAAAAATGTGTTTGAGACTCCCTATTATGTTACCCGACATTAAGAAGCAGCAGGAGAATCTGTATTACCATAATATCCAAGGTGCCAAGTTCCTATAGTTTTCATTTGGGGATGTATTTATTTAAATTGATTGGTCCTCTCTGCTTGACATATTTTTATGAAAAGACAGGATTTGCTGTTTTCTAGTTCCTGGTGGGCAACCTTGTGGTTTTGTAAGAAGTTCTCAACTTCAAGGCGTAAAGCCAGGAAAGAAACAAAAAGACCATCATTATTGCAGCAAAGCTGCACTATTTTAAATTCTCTTTCCCCAAATAAGATAGCCAAACAACTCCATCTTATTTGCTTTGTAGAAATGAAAGCATTTAAATAGTCATCCCCCTCCCCTCTATACATAAAAGATATTATGACATGTTATAAGCATTGCTTGTCAGGATCCTGGATATAATCTTTAATCATGTTTACAAAAACATTAGGGATCCTAGCTTAGGAAAATTACTTTCATCAGTCTTCATAAATGCAACTATGAGAATCTCCAGAGTATTTACAGAGCAGTCATGTAAAATGGTAGAATAGACTACCAAAATAGGCCATCATGATACACATAAATCATTCAATAGACTTTGAAACCAATCAACACAATATACTGAATTTAAAAAGATGAGAATCCAGCTATGTCTCCCTAGCCCTTCCTGGTGGGAGACAAAGTGCAAGCATGCTCATCTTCCCAGACCGGAAGGATGACTATCATGGTATGTCTCACATGGTATACTTTGCCTGCAATTTATTAAGACCTTTCAGCTAAAATCTGAGCTCAAAAAAGGCTAAACTAAAAAAGCAAACACAACAGCAAGTACAACAATGAATAAAATGTTTGTCCCCTGCCAAAGCTGTCCTTTCCTCCAGAATACTCATTGCTCATCCCAGTCCCACCTAGAAATTTTAAAAAGCACATTCATTATGTCTGTCTTTAAGGCATTGTCAGTTCACCTATTTCTTCTCAAATTCATTAATTCAAATGAAGCACATACCCTGAAAAATATTTACTAGGTTCTATGCCTTTTCAGGACTCTATTCCTTTGTCTCTCAGGCTCCAGCAAAACTGGAATAAATGTGTGCATAGATAATTGTATGGATGGATAGATTTAACTCTTTTTACTTTATTTCCTTTCTTTCTTACTTTCATTAATCTGGCAAAGAATTATTAAATATCTACTATGTGTCAAGTACAGTTTAGGTGTCAGAGATACAAAACATACTTGATCCCTGCACTCCAGGAGCTCACAATCTATGAGACTATCCAGACTAGTAAATCTATAATTACAATGCAACATGATAAGCACCATGACATATGAAGTACAAGAAGATAAATATGATTTAGTCTATAGATCACTTTATGAATAAAATACTTTTTGGTGTCATTACCCAAAGATTTGTGTATAGTTATAGAGTGGGAGAATGGATTATGGGAATGGTAAAATTGTAATTAAGGGTACCAGTTCAGAGATTGTTGAAGTAGCAGTCCTTGCAAAAAATAATGGTAACTTGGTTTTAAATAGTGGAAGTGGGCACAGAAAGAAATTGATAATATTGGAACATACTAAGAAGATAGCATCAAATGGATTCATCAATTTATTAAATGTCAGATATTTTGGAAGAAGAGGAATCAAAGATGACAAAAAGATTGTGAATTGGGCAATTGCATAATTAATGGTAACATTTATTGAGATAGGGAACACATAAGAACAAATTTGAGAGTGGAATGGAGATGATTTCAAATACGAATGTGTTCTACTTGAAATGGCTGAGAAACTTCTAGATGGAGATATTCCATAAGCAAATGGATATTTGGTCTGGAACCTAGGAGAAATATATGGGTGAGTGATAGCTATTGAGAGTCATCAGCAAAATTGTCAGAGCCATGAGCGTATATGAGATCATCTAGGGAGAATGTGTACAGTAGGGACAGAAAATCCAGGAGTACTATGGATCCAACTAATAGACTAACTCACAAAGGGGAGCATGTACAAATAATGTATATTCTTATCCAAATGTTCATTAGATTTTCAATAGATTTATACAATGAACTTTTATCAAATGTGAGAGATACACTAACTTCCACCATGACAGAATGCATTGTCACTGAGACAACAAAACTGCAAACTATCATGAAGGTGCTCATTTGCCTTAAACAAAAGTGCTTGAACAATAGTCCTATATAATCCTTTTTTACAAAATCAAGTGTTGCAACTAATTTTATCAAAATTAGCAAAGATAATGATAAGACAAAAAATGGTAAATCACATTGCTTTCAATGGAATATAGAACTCCCATGGCACTGTTATTTGTAAAAGACAAAAAATGACTCAATTCTTGTAGCCTTGCATCAGATTGCCTATGGCTTCAGTCACTGCATCTTTCATGTAGTCATTGTGGGGATGTTTGAAGAACTCATCTGCACTGATAGAACACTATTATTCAAGAATTTTCCTGGAACCATCCTACACAATAATGATGATAATGATAATTTAACCTTCAATTAATGATGCAGAATCACTAAATTAACTCTAAGAAACTCTTCATACCAAGCTAAATTTTGTTTAAAGAATTTTGCCTTTATTAGTTAGAATGTACAGTTAGTGCTAAAGGCCAAGGGGGCAACCAGAAAGTATCATTAGTGATCTTCATTACATGGTTTATTTGTAAATCTGTTGTGGTGAGTAACCATTTATTAGCACAAACATTACATTGAACCTCAATTATAAGATGTACTCCTTGTTATATGTAAGAAATAAAAAAAATTAAAAGTTTGCCATACGCATGCAAATTAAAACACATGATCATTTCCCAAGAAATACTAATGATGCTAAGGAAATAAAGGAGGACTTAGTCCAAGTAAGTTATTAGAATTGGCAACAGAAGTATAAACATTATTTTTGTAATAACACTCTAAAAAGAAGTAGAAAATAGGACCCAAACTTTATGAAAGGTATTCAACACTGTGTATTTGGATACTTCAGTGTAAGAATTTGGGAATTTTTTTTGCTTCATTCCTTAAATTTTTTATGGATAGACTTTTTTTCATAAAAAGGAGGGAAGGTTAACATATGAAATAAGCAAATTTTTACATTGAAGTCCCTATAAAAAACTAATTTGTATAAATGCAAAAAGAGGGAGAAAGTTTCTTAAATAGGTTGCAATTTCATTATTTATTACTCTGAAAAGCTGGACCAGGATTGTTAGCAATACCCAGCATCTGAGTGAGTAGTTTGAGTTAGGTTTCACATTGCTCTATAATTTAATAAATTGGACTGGCTATTATGCCAAAAAGACCTTTTTGAGATCCATTTATAGCAGCACCATGTAAAGACACCAAAATTGAGTTGGATTACTCTGTCTCATGAGACCTTATATTTTAGTATGTTGTCCCAAGCCTCAGGTATATCTTGGTTTGAGTTCCAGCTCTTAGAGCTGTGTGGCTTTGGGCAATTAACCTTGTTTAGCCTCGATTTCATTATCTATAAAATGCAAATAATTATATTACTGACCTCATGGCTTTGGACAATTAACCTTGTTTAGCCTCAATTTCATTATCTATAAAATGCAAATAATTATATTACTGACCTCATATAATTGTTTTCAGGATTAAATGAGACAAAGTATATCAAGATCATAGCACATTGCCTGATAAGTACTCAGTTAAGTAAACTTTCATATTGTCATCATCTCTGCATTTCTTTGCAGTGAGCAGAGATTTATACTGAGCTTCAACCACTAATTTTTCTGTATCTACAAAACAGAGATTCCATCTAAAATGAAATAAGGGCCTACATGATTTAAGCCCTGAAATCAAGCAACTTAGAGAAATGAGGTAGTAGATGAATTGGTTTGACTCTTTCTGATTCTTAAACCTGGGCTTAAAACACAATTATTAAAATTATGACACATTCCAAATGTTCCCTGGTGTTGCCTCCACTCAATAATATTCTTTGGGCATTCCCATCAGGAAATAGCTTTGGCAAATGGAGAAGGCTTATATTTCAATGTGGAAAACACATGGTTAGTAAAGGAACAGCTAACGGAGACTCAAAAGCTCTAAGAAAATGTATTAAGGCCTTTTGTAATTTAGTCTATGGTATTTATGGGGGAGATGTGAAGAAAATTATCATGGGGAAAGGCAATGGCTCAGATAATCTAAACTTTAATGGGTTGCATAAACTTTAATGGGTTGGCAGATGTGTCACCTGGAATTCTCAGGATCACAGAAGAAACAGCAATTAATTGTTTCACAATGTTCAATACAGACAAACCCTTGATGTCCTTGTGTTTTCTCACTGCACCTCATTTCCTAATGAAGTCCAGGAAGGAAGCTCTGGGTATGAAGGTGTATTCATTGGTTGCTGAGGAAACCAGAGGTCTTCCCTGGAGAAAATTATGAGGCAGATAACTTTGTGTTAGAATTCTTAACCTGGTTTTTCCCTTTTTGGGAAACTTCTTCCCTCAGGTAGCTCATGTGTTTTTGCAGCCCTTTGCTTATACTATTTTTTCTTTCTTACTTCTAAACCAGAGGAAACCATTGGAACAAAGTTGCCAATTTTTACACTATTGAGCTGCGTATTTCCTTCCAAAGGTATCACTACACTTTCAACCTATATTTCTTCCAACTTACCATCAAAACTTTTTATCTTTCTCATTCCTCCAGAACCATACTAGATGATAAAATAAGATTATTCACCACTGATTATTAATGTCTGTTAATGAAATGGTCCTCAAACACCAGTCTGCTATATAAAATCACCCAGGCAGCTTAGGAAGTGTCCGGCGCTCTCTCCGCCCCGCCTCGAGTCCTCGGTCGGCCGGCGATGGGGACCAGAGAGATAAGGGGAGAGAGGGTGCGGACAACGTCTTACCCGGAGCACTTGTGATCACTCAGGACTCGCGGTGGTAAAGCAGATAAACTTTTATTGGGACTAGGCAATCATCATCTTTACAGGTTCCACCCGGGGCGAGACACCTCGGGGGAGAACAACCTCGATGCGGCCGTCAGGCACGGCTCCTTGTGGGCTGTCTCCCCGAGCTCTGCCCGGGAACTTTCTTATAAACCTTACGTATATCCAATGGGCTAACGCCACGCACACAAGCATGATTGGTGAATACAGCGGGTGGTTACATACATCGAAGCCGGAAGCAGGATGTGGGCGCCATCTTGGCACCACTCGATGGGCGGGGGGACTTTGGAGCAGGTTTACAGCGCATGCGCTATGCCCGTCCCGGGAGACGGCTCTCCACAAGGAAGTATATAGCTTCAGGCCCCTTGGCAGACACACTGAATCAGAAGCAACTAGGTTGAATCTAAAAGTCTGCACTGTAAACAGACTTCCCAGGTTTTTCTAATGTGTAGCCCTCTTTGGGAACCACCATGAATACTTTCATGAATTCATGACTTGTTACAGGATACTTCTAGAAAAAGTAATGCCGTAAGCCAAAGGAATAATTCTCAGTTGGTAATATTTGGTTTATGGTGGCAAGATGCTGGAGATGATGTTTTCTGTGTGGGAAATATCACCAAAATGACACTCCTGAATTCATTTACTTCCTTTTAGATGGTACCTGGGTACTACTCTTAAGCCTTTTTGAACTATTAGAACATTTAATCTCCACTCCTCAACCCTCCTGATGTCACTCAGGAGATGCTTAAGCCACAACTGCTTTCCCTCCCTACAATTTTTCTGAGAATGTAGCTTGTAGCAAGATCTCTTTTTGCACTCTGTAGTCCTCTTGTGCTGCCAGAGCCCCACTACATGAAACTGAAGAACTCTCTAAACTCATAGTATAGATCAAACAAAAATGGTTGCTATATTAATAAATTAATTGCTATATTTCCAGTTGCCCATACCCATGCTACAATTACCATGTGGCAAATAGCTTTATCATAGAGAAATTCAAGTCAAAAGAGGGTAGACAACTCAGTGACTGAATCAGTGATAACACACAGAAAAGACCTGGGGGTCTCTTAACTCTATCTAGTGTGAAATTCATCAATCAAGTATCTCAGCTTCAGTCAAGAGGATGTTGAGTGTTTTTTTAATGCAGCATCTATTGACCTTAAAGAATAAGTCCATAAACTAAGTCCTGTAGTAGTTGCATTGGATTAATTGATATTACATTCCATTTTAGGACTAAAGCTGAAACTCTGGGAGGTAAAATGTTTGGATCTGGTGACATTTAAAATTGCCCTAATTTCATAATTGCCAAAAAGATAAACAACTACATAATAATTTTTCTTTTCCCCTGTGCCATGCAAATTTCAATTACCACCATAAATGAAAAGTTCAAATACCTTGTAGAATGTTCCTAATTTGATGCAGTTTAACAATAATCTATTTATTATTTCAAATATCTCAATTTGCCAATTTTTCATGTGGTTTCTATAAATTGCTAGTGTAGTTTATGATTCTTGATTTCACTTCATGTTTTTCTTCAAATATTGTAACTTCTAGCCTGCTTATTAGCAATAAAACACAAAGAAAGAACACCATTTCTTATTGAAGAGCTTGTTTTAGATGACTTTTTTATTGACTCAGAATATGCCTGTATATTGAATTCCTCCAAAGTCACATCATTTTGGTAATTATAAGAGAGAACTGATATCATGACAGAAATAAGACTCAGAAAAAATATGTATAAAGTTTAACTTGTAAATTGCAAATTAAAGTATAAGCTTGTAAATTATTGAGTTTAAAAATTACCCTGAAAGCCAAGTCTTTCAGACCTTGTTGTTTCTGTTGTGCCACTAATAATGTAAATACAGCTATAACATGTTGTAATAATGATAGCAAAGATATCAAGTTATGAGTCACTGCATGAGTAATTTTTAATGGTATAAACTACCTTTGGGGTGAATGGTTTCACTATTCAACAGCAACAAACTTCTGTAGGTTTGCTTTCTAAGTGATTCTTTTTAAGAATACAGGAACATGGGTAACTTTACATCAAATAAAACAGAGCCTTGTGAGCCAAGATAGCATGCTACCACAGTAGTAAACATAATTATTAACAACTAGAAAATGTGGCTGGACAAAAGTCTGCATTTCACAGTAAATTAGATATTCATCAAGGAATTGAGAGGTCCAAATATTTCTTGGTACTCTGTCTCCAGTCCAATCCAAAATCCAAAAAATGCTGGGATGATGCCCAGGGTATGTAGCCATATAAAATAAGGTTCTGGAAGAAAATTATTTTTCTCAGGGTAAGGGGACAGAAGTTCTCCTTATTATATGGTCTTCCAACAATGCTATAACGTAATGAGTAGCAAAACTGTGACCCATTAAAGTATATTTCCTGATACAGAGAAGAGTGGAAGCTAGTTAGTCCCCATGGAACAACTAATAAGCAACCAGCAACAACTAGTAAATAATCTAGAATAGCTGCTGGGGGACAAACATGACTGTCCACACATCATACACCAACCTGGATTGGGAGACTTGCCTGAGATCACAGCATAAAATCTGTAAGTAAAAACTGCAGACCTGAGCTGAGACCCCCTCCCCCATGGCCGCCAAAACTGCAAAGCCTTGCTGTGCTAGAGAGCAGCACTCTCTGAACAAGTAAGTATACCTCAGCCCAGCTCCAAATGAGGTTTTAATTAACATATGTTGACTGCTCAATATAAGCTATGAATCCCCAACAAGCAGACAGAGGTTTTTGGTGACAACTGACCTTGAAGAGCTGGAGGACCTCTCTGGGAAGGAGGGGGGCCCAGATGACCAGGTGTTGCTATCTCTGGCTGATGGGTGAAACTGAGGGTGTCTGTGGACTGGCCCTGAAGTGGAGCTTTCTGTCCCTTTTTGAGTTCAATTGAGAAAGCCTCAGCCATATTCAGTTCCCAGTGCTCTGACACAGACAAGGGTGGAGTTAGCAGAGTCAGAGAAACTATTCAAATGCAAATGATATCTCCACAGGGGGTATATCTTCCCTGAGGTAAGAGGTGATGCCAAGCTCTGCTACTCACCTTCCATTCAGAACCAGATCCCAGAGCCTGGGGGAAAACAGCCATGGGTCACATCTCCTTACACCAGTCTGGAGTGACAGGCTGACAGGTGCCACCTGCTGGGCAGAAAAATACAGTGGCTTGAGACCTCAAAGGGTGTATCAATCCTCTAAGACACACCTTCAGGGAGACCTGATACTATTGCCTCCTCCTGAAACCTGAGCCCATTCTAGTCTAAGAAAACATGATTAGGGTAACCAAGGAAACCAGATACCTAGACAAGAGAAACCTACAACCTACACTAAGAAAAATGAAGCTATGGCCCAGTCAAAGGAAGAAACTTACACATCAACTGAGTTATAGGAATTGAAACAACTAATGCTAAATCAATTCAAAAACTTTAGGGAAGATATGGCAAAAGAGATGAACCATGTTATGAAAACACTGGTTGTACATAAGGTAGAAATTGAAAGTTTGAAAAACAATTGGCAGAATCTATGGAAATGAAAGGCACAAAACAAGAGATGAAAAACACAATGGAGACATACAACAGCACATCTCAAGAGGCAGAAGAAAACACTCAGGAACTGGAGAACAAGACACCTGAAAGTCTACACACAAAAGAACAGGTAGGGAAAAGAATGGAAAAATATTAGCAATGTCTCTGGGAATTGAATGACAACTCAAAATGCAGGAATGTATGTGTCATGGTTGTCCCAGAAGGAAAAGAGAAGGGAAAAGGGGCAGAAGCAATAACAAAAGAAATAGTCAATAAAAGTTTCCCATCTCTTATGAAAGACATAAAATTACAGATCCAAGAAGTGCAGCATACCCCAAACAGAATAGACCTGACTAGGCCTATGCCAAGACACTTAATAATCAGAATATCAAACATCAAAGATAGAGAAAGAATCCTGAAAGCCACAAGAGAAAAGTGATCCATCATATACAAAGGAAGCTTGATAAGACTATGTGCAGATTTCTCAACAGAGACCATGAAGGCAAGAAGGAAGTGGTGTGTTATATTTAAGATACTGAAGAAAAAAACCATTAACAAGGAATGATATATCTGACAAAACTGTCCTTAAAATTTGAGGGAGAGCTTAAAATATTCTCTGACAAACAGACAATGACAGAGTTTGTGAACAAGATACCTGCTCTACAGGAAACACTAAAGGGAGCACTGCAGGCAGAAAGGAAAAAACAGGAGTGAGAGGTTTGGAACACAATTTTGGAAGATAGTAGCACAGCAATATAAGTACAATGAATAAGGATGATTGTGAGTATGGTTGAAAGAGAAAAGTTAGGAGCATGTGGGACACCAGAAGGAAAGAAGAAAGATAAAGACTGGGACTGTGTAACTCAGTGAAACCTAGGGTGCTCAATGATTGTGACAAAAGGGGGCAAATGTGTTTTTGCATGGAGGAGAACAGATGAATATCAATGTTGCAGGATGTTGAAGGTGGGGTAGGAATGGGGGAAGTGTGCAGTCAGTGCATGCTAGAGACCGTGGTTGACAGAGGCATTGTGTTATGCTTCCTTTGGTGTGGCAAGGGCAGTATACCAAAGCTAAATGCATATGGGGTGTGGTTATGGGGGAGGAGTGTGGTACTCTTGGTATTGGTGATATTGTCTGACTCTTTGTGCTGCTTTGGTTTGGTGCTGTCTTCCTTTCGTCACTTCCTAGCTGTCATGTGTTTGCTTTTTTCTCTTTTTTCTCTTTTGTCTTTCTGCCTTCTTTGACTCTTCCTCCTTCTTTGTGGAGGAAATGGATATGTCCTTGTGTAGATGGTGGTGATGGTGCTGAACACATGAGTGCATGACTATGCAGAGAGCAATCAGTTGTTTGCTTGGGGAGCAGTGTGTGGTGCATGAACAAAACAGTCTTCAAAGAAGTGGGTTGACGGTGAAGGCTTGAGGGCACTATGTTGGGGAGAATGGGACAAACATACAAGGAAAAAAAGTACATTTTCTTCTCCACTGCACCCATAGAATTTCTCTTCCATTTTTAACTTTTTTCTTGCAAAGCAGTCATTACAGTTTATTTGTTGTCTGGTATACCATTAGAACGCATTTAATGGGAAAGGAAGAAACAGCAAGCTAAGCAAGCAAAAGCTGGGTTTTCTACAAAATTGTATCTTTTGATAACCATAAATAAAATATTAACATTAATCAATGAAGATAAACAGAAACTATCCTCAGACAATGTCAGATATTGCAATTTGTTTACTAATTCTATCAAACATGTACACACACACACACACACACACACACACACACACACACACTACAATTATAGCATTGTTCTGTAGCCCAGTGGGCATGGATGAGGAAGATTCTTTTATATTCATACTTAGTGTATTGTTGCAACTTCAAGTACACACACGAGAAACTGAAACTATGGTAAAAATTTTAAAAAGGTGAGCCAAAGTTTGATTTAATTAGTTCAATGTGTATTGGAAGTTCACTTGTTCATGTTACAAGTTACATGTCAGAACATAAGTTCCAGGAGAGATCATAGAATAAGTCATAAATATAAAAGCTGCTGCTCATCCCTCAGTCCTCAAATTGAAAAGCCCAAGTCAGCTGGTGATAATGCAAAGTATGAATATTGCCTATTTCCACTCCTATTTTCCCAATCTCATCTTCCCTTGGTGATTTCCTCTACTCATTTTTTTTCTGCAACCTGAAGTGGGCCTAAGTGCTCTCAGTGAATATTCCCTTTGCAGAGCCCTCAGTTCTACTTTGTTTTACTTCTTTAAGAAAGGATACTATATAAAGGAAAGAGGATTAGATTAGTCCTCTAAGTTTGAGGCTTCTGTGATGAAAAAAACTCTAGCTCAGTTTTTCTATGGACTTCAATTTTTCTCATCTATAACTAGGTGGTTCAGATAATCACCATTTCCTACAGACTCTAACATTCCATGAATTGGAATTTTTCATTTGCTTATTGTGTTTTTATTTCCAGTTTTCTATTTTTTCCTCTTCATAAATGACCAGGCAAAACAATGGGATATCAGTAGCTAATAGCCTTAATTTTGAAGGAAGGGGGCTTATAATCTTAATAAATGAATCTGGAAAACAAATCACTGCTTTGCAGAGTAAAATGATACCATCACCTCAGTAAATACAGCAAATTATAATAATCTTCAATTCCTAGGGATTCTTCATTAAATAGCTCACAAAACCAACACACACACACACACACACACACACACGTATATACACACACACAAAAATGAATTAAAATAGCTAGGCAATATAGCCAGAAATGATTTCTTAGGAAACAAATTAACAATCCATGAGACATGTACTATACAAGACTGTCCCAGAAAACTCTGATCCAATCTACTTTTTGCTTTTAGTTGGACAGGAATTGTGGTTTTAAGGGCAGGGTAGCTAACAGGGTAACTATCATAGTAGACAGCAGTTCCAGGTATTTCAATGATAATGATGGTGGTGGTGGTAGTAGTGACAGCAGTTACTAGATATTGAGCAAGTATTATGTGCCAGGCAATATGCTACTATACCAAATAGATGGTAGTATTCTTATTCTATAGATAAGGAAACTAAAGCTCAGGAAGTCTAAGAAAAGTTACTCAAGTTTATAAAACTAGTAAGTGGCTCTGCTGTTTACTGCAGTTCTGGGAAACTGTGATGTGTTATATCTGGTCCACAACTATGACTCAAAGTCAGGGGAGCAAAGGACTCCAAAGTAACCAATTGCTTCTCAGGAATCTTTTATTTTTTCTCTTTCAACATCTTTTACATTATGAATTTTATCCATGTTCTTGAAAGCTCATTTTATCCATGTTCTTGAAAGTTCATGAATGTCTACAAACATCTTTCCAATCCATCTATCACTTTGTCTCTCTGTCTCTTTGACTCTGTCCCTCAGCATTTATCTCTCTACCACTACCTATTTTTGTGTTTCTCCTAATCTCTCTTTTTTCCAGATTTCTTGCTAGTGAGAGAAAACTTAAAGTCACTAAGCTGAAAAGATATTCAAATAAATGTGGATCCCAAAACTACACTAGCTTCTAAACCCAGTGACCAACAGCTGTGTATATACAGCTATGTGTAACTTGCTTTCCATCAGCTGTTCAAAATTCTAACATAGGGTACATTCCAAATGCCTTGTAGTGTCAGCTTTTGCTATTTTTGTTCTTTTGTTTTTTGTCATGGAGGAGGCATTTAAATTTATCATACCTCACCACTCCCAAAATTGTCTTCAGCACCACCTCCCAGCCACAAGAGACCAGCTCTAAACAACTGCATGTGATGTTTGTGTGGCTGGTTAGGGCCTCTCAAAATACCACAAATACCACAGATATAGTTACGTTTTGACAATTTGATTCCTCATAAGGAGAAGCATTGCAATTATCTCAGATTAGAATGCAGACATCTTTATCTTCTAGGTTGGGGGATTGTTTCTCTTGGCTTTTGTGGCCCTTGTTGGATTCATAATCACCTCTCCTTTGATATGTTGACTTGAATCTTTAAAAAAAAAAATCCCAATGTGTGAAAGCAGATGATTTCATTCAACTGGCATGACCTTTTTGAAGTCTTACATGGCAATATACAAGAAAAGCCTTAAAATGTATATTTCTTAGACCCATCAATTTCATTTCTAAGAATTTATTTTAGGGCAGGGTCAGCAAATTATGGGATATAGGCCAGATTCTGGATGCTGCTTGTTTTTGTAAAAATGTTTTAATGGAACACAGCCATGCTCATTGACTTATATACGATCTATGTCTGCTTTCATGCTGTAACAGTAGAGTTGCTAGTTGCAACATAGATCATATGGCCCATAAAGTTTGCTGACTTCTGATGTAGAGGTATGATAAAAACTCTACAAAGATTTAACTAAAAATGTTGACCAGAAGATGGTTTATAATAATGAAGGTGAAGAAACACCTTAATTGTCCAACAATAGGGGATTGATTAAATAAATTATGGTATATTCTTAAAATAATATTGTAGAAATGTTTTGAGGTAAAAATGTTAAAACATGTTGTATCATTTTTAAAAGCAACCTAACAACAGTATGTGCAGTATACTTCCATCTTTGTAAATAATATATAAATCATACACACTTACATATAGAACAAAGAGAGAGAGAGGGAGAGAGAGAGAGAGTGAGAGATAGGGTCTATTAGAATGTTAAGAATGTTTTCTCTACTTGAAAGGTTATGGTGATTTTTATTAAATTCTTGCTTACTTGAATTTTCTAATTTTTCTATAATGGGAATGTGTTATTTGTATAACTAAAAATATATGATACAATTTATTTTTTAGTATTTTATATTAAAAATAATTAAGGTAGGAGAACCTAAGATGGAGGCTAGGTGAGACAGGACAAAAAAAAACATCTCCATGAAAAATAATAGAAAAAAAACAGAAGGAGACCCAGAGTACCAGTTTCAGTGATGTGCCAGTTGGATGAGGCCTCCTAGCACCACAGGGGCCATATACTTGGTGTAACCAGGAGTCTGCATTCCAAAACGAGTGAGTAAGCCAGCTGGAAGACCCGCAGCCATGCTGCGGTCTGGGGAAGCTGGGGGTTGGTGGCTGGAGACAAACTGGTTCTTTGAAAAAAAAAAAAAGGGAAAAACCCAGGAGTGGACGCAGTTGCCATTGGTGGAAACCACGCAGCGAAACATGACAGGAGCGAGCTGAGCCAGCCTCTCAGTGTCGGCTGTGGAGGATAGCTCATGGCAGACACCCTCAGGACCTTGGAAGTGCAGGGGAGAGCCAGAGGGAGGGAGAAGCCCCATGGCTTGTAGCTGGATCCCCAAAGGGCTGGATAAACTCCTGCCCAGAGCTGTGCCCATGGCCCAGAGCCCTGCCAGTTGTCCCAGAGCTGGGAAGGAGGAACTGTGTGAAGAGAGGGGGTTGTGGAGACGCCCCATTCAACCATTTTTGCATTGGGCTGAGAGCACCCCAGCATGGCAGGGTGGCCCAGGGCTTCCCTTGAGGGATGGCACACTGTTGTGATGTAGCACAGCCTTCCTCCAGCAGAGGTCCTGGAAGATCACAGCTGAGAAAGAGGGCCCACTTGGAAAACCCAGGAATGCTGTGCCAAGTCCAGTGGTTTGTGGGTCATGGAGAGAGAGGGTCTGGGATAGATCTGAAATGAAGGCTTAGACTCTTGTGATGGCCTTGAATCTCCAGGAACACCTGGGGGGATTGGATATTGAAACTGCCCTGCCTCCCTGGCCATCCAGACACATGCCCCACATTCAGGATGGACAGCTCTAGCAACACACCCAAACTGAGTTCACCAGCTGAACCCCCACAAGAATCATTTCCCCATATACCACAGGGACAGGGTTGGGGAGAGCTGACTTGAGGGGTATAGGTGACTCACAGACACCACCTGCTGGTTACCTAGACAGAGTGTATGCCACCAACCTGTGTTTCTGAAGAATTAGATTGGCATTTTTTTTAACAACTCAAAAGAACCCTATCAAGCAAAACAAATGCCAAGAGGCCAAAAACAACAGAAAATCTCAATGCATATGATAAAACCAGATGATATGGAGAACTCAAGTCCAAACACCCATATCAAAATATCAGAAGACATCCAGTTCTTGGCTCAATTAATCAAAGAACTACAATTGAGGAACAAAAATGTGGCAAAGGATTTAAAGGACATCAAGAAGACCATGGCCCAAGATATAAGCAACATAAAGTAGACCCTAGAAGAGCATAAAGAAGACATTGCAAGAGTAAATAAAAAAAAATAGAAGATCTTATGGAAATAAAAGAAACTGTTGGCCAAATTAAAAAGACTCTGGATACTCATAATACAAGATTAGAGGAAGTTGAACAAAGACTCAAAGTCCTAGAAGTCCACAGAACAGAAAATGAGAAAACAAAATAAAGAATGGAGAAAAAATTTGAAAAAATCGAAATGGATCTCAGGGATACAATAGATAAAATAAAACATCCAAACTTAAGACTCATTGGTGTCCCAGAAGAGGAAGAGAAGGGTAAAGGGCTAGAAAGAGTATTCAAAGAAATTGTTGGGAAAAATATAAATACACAAAGCATAAATGCCCAGCAAACTCCAAGTAGAATAAATCCAAATAAACCCACTCCAAGACATATTCTGATCAGACTGTAAAATACAGAAGAGAAGGAGCAAGTTCTGAAAGCAGCAAGAGCAAAGCAATTCACAACATACAAAGGAAACAACATAAGGCTAAGTTGTGACTACTCAGCAGCCACCATGGAGGTGAGAAGGCAGTGGGATGACATATTTAAAATCCTGAGAGAGAAAAATTTCCAACCAAGAATACTTTATTCAGCAAAATTCTCCTTCAAATTTGAGGGAGAGCTTAAATTTTTTACAGACAAACAAATGCTGAGAGAGTTTGCCAATAAAAGACCTGCCCTACTCCAGATACTAAAGAGAGCCCTACCGACACAGAACCAAAGAAAGTAGAAAGAGATACAGAGAATTTTAACAGACATATATAGAACCTTACATCCCAAATCATCAGGACACTCATTTTTCTCTAGGGATCACGGATCTTTCTCCAGAAGGGACCATAGTCTGGGACATAAAACAAGCGTCAATAAATTTAAGAAGAAAAAAGAAAATTGAATATATTCAAAGCACATACTGTAACCACAATGGAACAGAAATAGAAGTCAATAATTTTTTGAATTGTAAATCCACTATTTACTTCCTACATGATATAAAATACACAAACTCTAAAGACAAATCAGTGGTTTTGAATTCAAAGTAAAATATGTAATTTTTGACAAGAACTGCATAAAGGTGAGGGAATGGAGGAGTATAGGAACATTGTCTATGTGTCCTATAGAAGTTAAGCTGGTATCAAAGAGAAGTGGGGGAAGGGGCAATGGGGAGTTAAGAAATGAATGTAGGGTTGCTGTTTGAGGTGAAGGGAAATTTCTAGCAATGGAGGGTGGGAAGGTGATAGCATTACAACATTCTAAACGTGATTAATCCCACTAATGGAATGCTAGGGAGGGGGTGGAATGGGAAGATTTAGGCTGTATATATGTTTCTACAGTTGAGGAAAAAAAACAGTCTAAATAGACAACAATTGAATGCGAAGGATGAACTTGGATGGGATTGGAGGATAGAGGACAGGTGGCTCAAAGGGACACAGTTGAGACATAAGGAAAAGGAAATATAGAATGTAAGCTTTGTATCATTGTTGAATCTCTTGTACTTCTTAGCTGCACTTAATGGGATTGCATAAAAGAATGTTCTTGTTCATGGGAATTGTATATGAAAATTATAGTGTTTGTTCAAGGATGTGTGCAGCTTGCTCTCACATGTTCAGAAGACAGAGCAATAGATGATGGATGATAGATAAGGAGGGATGGGGGAGGGAGGGAGGGAGGAAGGGAGGGAAAGAAATAGCAGTGGGACAACATGTTAAAGTTTGTGGATGGGGGTATTGGCGGTATCGAGGGGGTCAGGGAATGCTGGAGTTCTGTGTATGGGGTTTCTATGGTTTTTGCAATTGTTCCTATAACTTTGAATTTATTCCAAAATAAAATGTTAAAAAAAATAATTAAGGTAATATTTGGATGTGCCCATCTATGTAGAATTTTAAACTTGGCCATTTTCTTGTTAATGAGGATATGATGAAACATTAGTGCTAATGTCCCCAATTTTGATTCTTTTATTTTCCTTGAAATTTTGTTGAGATATAGTCACATACCATATAATCATCCAAAGGGTACAATCAATTGTTCATAGTGTCATCACCACAGTCAAGTTTTGGACATTGTCATTATTCCAAAAATTTTAAAATAAAAATAAAACATAGTTAGTTAAAATTGTGTATTCTTAGAGTATCCAAGTCTCTGTTTATATTACCCATCTGTTTATGTATATTGCACACTTTTTCTTTAGATTCATAAGCATATTAATCATAGTTATTTTTAACTCCTGATCTGGTAAATTTAACATATCTGCACTATTGTGTCTTATACTGCTTCTCACTCTGTCTCTTACCTTTTTGAATGTCTTTTAATTTCTTTTAATGATCACCAGAAATGATGTACTTAGTAAAAGGTACTGAGGTTTGAAAAAAAGTAACAAAGAATACCCAAAATATTCTGTCACCCCCATCACTCCCATTATTCATTTACTTTTTTGTCCCCATTTTTCTACTCATCTGTCTATACACTGGATAAAGGGAGTGTGAGCCACAAGGTTTTCACAATCACATGGTCACACCATATAAGCTATATAGCTATACCCACATGTTCAAGAATAAAGGCTGCTGGGTTGCAGTTCAACAGTTTCAGGTATTTCGTTCTACCTATTCTAATACATTAAAAACTAAGAAGGGATATCTGTATAATGCATAAGAATAACCTCTGTAATAAACTCTTAACTCTATTTGAAATCTTTCATCCATTGAAACTTCACTTTGTTTCATTCCTGTTCCCCATTTTGGTCAAGAAGGCTTTATCAATCCCATGATGCCAGGTCAAGACTCATCACCAGGAGTCATGTCCCACATTGCCAAGGAGACTTATAGCCCTAGGAATCATGTTCCACATGAGGGGCAGTGAGTCCACCTGCCAAGTTGGCTTAGGGAGGGGCCACATCTGAGCAACAAAAGAGGTTCTCTAGAGGTGACTCAGGCACAATTATAAGTAGGCTTGGTCTCTGCTTTCAGTCAGAGGCTTCGTAAGGGCAAGGCACAAGATGGAGGGCTCAGTCTACTAAATTGGTAGTCTCCAATGTTTGCGAGAATATAAGGAATTCCCCAGGTGTGTAAATTTAATATTTCCACATTTTCCCCCAGTCCCTCAAGGGGGCTTTACAAATACTTTTTTATCCTCTGCCCAAATCACTCTGGGAAGTGTCAGGGCTTCACACTAACCTGTAGAGATCAGAACAAACTCCCTAGTCAAGGTTCTGAGAAGCCCTAAAATTCCTTGCACTTTCCTGTCTGATGGAATTATCTCTTGGAGCCCACCAATTCCCTTTGGGCAAGTTTGAATTGCCTTCTGGTGCCACTGTCTGACTGGGCAGGGCTGAATCTGTGGGTTTCCTGTGCCTTCAATTTGCTGGGTAATGTTTGACTCCATGTGGGGCTGTGTCCCCCACTCTCTCTGCAGCAGTTTTCAGCCATCCCCCAGGCAAATATTGGGCTGCTGACTACTATGCTCCTCAAGGGTGGGGAAGGGCTGGAAACAGTCTCTGCCCACATTTTCTCAGACTCTTCATCCCTCATTGATCTGGGCCTTGAAATGTCCTCCTCTATCCCCCAATCAGTAAATGATGTGGATCTGTCTCACTGCTGTGAGCAATTTTATATATGTCTCCCCTGGGAGGTGAGAGGAACCCTAACTGCTGGTTCTGTGTTCCTTCTGTGATGCATGAGGCTGAATGATGGGGAGGGGTGAGGACCCACTGGTCTGGAATGGAGTTCTACCTGATGTCTCTCTCCTGATTCCTCTCTTCAATTTGGCATCTGTACAGTCCTTCTCCTGTCCATACCTTCCTCCAGAGTTCTGAACAAGTAAGGGTTATCCCCCTTTTCTGCTGAATACCTGGGGAGAAGTTTTCAGTAGCTGTTTACATTGCCATGTTGATGAGGTCACCCCTCCCCAATTTCAATTCTTGAAGTCTTGGAAACAATGTCTTTTTTGTAGAATTTTCATTTCTGGAACACTTATAACTATGTAACACAAATATAGTTTTTTTTCTTTCATTGATTTATAATGATATTTACTCAATATCCATTAAATGCATATTTATCAAACAACTATTATGAACTGAGCACTGTTTTAAGTTCCAGATACGATGATAAGCAAAAAAAAATTCTCCTGCCTACATGGAGTTTATATTCATGTGGGAGAGTCTGACAATTAACCAGTAAACAGATAGATATATATAATACAGTGTCAGGTAATTAGAAGTGCTATGAAAGAAAAAAAAGGTTAAGGGGTTTGTGTATAGTGGAGAATCATGTTAGGTTTCTATTTAAGATTATGTGGTTAACATGATAAAAGAATCTAGTAAATGATCATCACTGGCTGACTAAGAGATAAAGAGCTAGACTTTGTATATCTTAATGGAAGTACATAGCACCACCTGTAAAAGCTTCCTGATAAAATATTAAACCTAAACTTAAGCCTGATCAACATTCTTTATCTAGCAATCTATTTACTGGAAATACAGGGAAGAGGGGATCATGTTAAATGACACCAGACTATTTAAAATGCTACAGTACAAACAATACTGTTCTTTAGCAATTAAGTTGCAAGGAAATAAAAATAGGGCAAGTGTGTAACCTACAGAATAAGAGACTTAAGAGACTCTTAAGGGTGAATTCTGTCTTCCAAAAATATGTTGAAGTCCTAACTCCTGGTACCTGTGAGTATGACTTTATTATGTGATAGGGTATTTGCATATGTACTCAAGATAAATTAAGGCATAGTGAATTAGGGTGGGCCCTAATCCATTAGGATGGTGTCCCTTTAGGAAGAGAAGAGACACAGAGAGAAGAAGGCTGTGTGAAGACAGTGGCAAGGATTGAAGTCATGCATCTGCAAGCTAAGGGATGCCAATGATTGCTGGCAAACACCAGAAGATAAAGGAGGCAAGGAAGGATTCTCCGCCATAGGTTTCTGAGGGAGCGTGGTCTTACTGACACTTGGATTTCAGACTTCAACCCTCCAGAACTGTAAGACAATACAATTCTGTTGCTTTAAGCTACCTAATGTGTGGTTCATTTTAGTGGCAGCCCTAAGAAGTTCAGAAGCATATCAACCAATTGCAATGTATGGAACTTATTTATATTCTGATTAGGGGAAAAGCTGTTTTGGAAAAACATCATTAAGGAGACAATCAGGGAAATGTGAATACTTATGTGATATTTGATGAAAATAAAGAATTAATGTTAAATTTTAGTTGCAATAATAATATTTTAGTTATAGTTTTTAAAAGAATTCTTATATTTTTAGATATATATTGAAATATTGACAGATAAATGATATGGTATCTGTTATTTGCTTCAAAATAATACAGGGGTTTGGGTAGAAAGGGGTGAGGATATAGATGAAACAAGATTAGCCATGAGATAATTGTTTAAACTGGGTATTCGATACCTAAGAGTTCATCAAAATATTCTTCCTATTTTGCATGTGTCTGAAAGTTTTCCATATTAAAAGTAAAACAAAGAAACAAAAAAGGTGGTAACATGAACAAGTTAAGGTGGTCACTGTCCAGATATCCCTGAAGATTGAGACAGTGATCACACAAGTGAGAGGAGTAGCAACAGACAAGAGAGGATTTGAAAAGGATATGAATACTGTATCTTTTTATAGATATTTTTTATTCTCTAAGGTATTAGAACAACTAGGAGGAAATAACTGAAATGATGGAAATGTAAACCATAACATTCTTTGAAATTTACTCCATACCCACTTGTTAAATCACACTTTGAAAGTTATCACTTTCTGTTTACACATTATATTTCAAAATAAGGAAATAACTGAAATTGTGGAATTGTAACCCATAATATTCTCTGAAATTTGTTCTGTAACTACTTGTTAAATCATGCTTTGAAAGTTTTCATTTATATATATGTTATATTTCACAATGAAGATATTTTAAAAAGTGTCCATCTTTATAACAAGTTCCAGTAAACTGCATGTCTGGCAAAAAAAAAGGTAATGAGGGAATACATTTCTGAAGAAGTGAAAATTGAGAAGAAACCTGGAAGAAGAGAGGGCTCAAACCATGGAAATATCTGAGGGGGAGCATTTTCAATATAAGGGGAAGCAAGCATAAAAGATTTGAGTCAGAGAAGGAGTTTTGTGTTCTTGGAACAATATTAGAAAGTCGTGGTGACTGGAGAAGAATGAACAGAGGGGAGACTGATAGGAGAGACATCAGTAAGACTAGAAAATGTAGTCTTGTAGGTCATGGTAAAGGGGTTTGGATTTTATTTTCAGGGCAATGGGAATGTACTGGAGTATTTGAAGAAAAAAGAGTGATATGATAAGGTGTGTTTTAAAAAATCTTTCTAGTTGCTCTGTGGAGGATAAAACAGTTCAAGAGAAGTAGAAGTAGGGAGATCAGTTGAGAGTTACTGCAAATATGTATGCAAGTCTAGGTAAAAGGTGAGGCCTGGATTAGGAATTTAGTAGATGGTGAGAAGTTTTGTGATTTGTGATACATTTTGAAGGTAGAACTGACATGTCTTGTTGAACTGAGTGAAGAATGTGAAGAAAAGAGAAGGATAAACAATGACTGCTAGGTCTTTGGCCCAAGCTGTTTAGTTAATGGTGGTGCCATTTATTGAGATGGGAAGCCAGTTTAGGTGGGGGAGAGAATCAGAAGTTCTATATTGGACATGGTTTGAGCTGCCTCCAAGCAGAGCTTTCAACTAGACAATAGGCATTTGAATATATGAATCTGGGGGACAGGGGATAAGGTCAGGTGTGAAGACATATTAATTAAACAGCCACATTGTGATAAACTATAGATTTGGAGCTATGAGGCACTGTTTATCTGGAAACCTATAAAAAGACTTGCAATATATAACATATATCTGCAGAAGAAACTTTAGCATATTTACAAATAAATAACTTTGTACAGGTGATTATAAATTAATATAAATTTACATATTTCCAAAATATCCACGGGGTATAAAAATAACTGTGCAGTTCATGGCAAAGTGGGGCTAATGTAGGGTTTCCTAAAAGTGCTGGGAAAGCAGTATTAGTGAATCAACATGATTCTGTTTCCTCTTGATAAAGACCTTATAACTTGGTTTGTATTGTATGGATTTAATTTAAATATCCACTGTTTCATGTTTCTAAGACCACAAAAGTGTGTGAATAGCAGATTTAGTTGTTTTGCCATTTTGGTTTCACTGCCTTGTTAGAGGAAAAATAAAACAATTAGAAAACAGGTAGCTCATGAAGACCTCCTGCAATTAAACACATCCACAATGAGTCAACCTAGGCAATTGGAATCATAATGTTCATCATTCATTCAGTCAAGCACATGAGATCATGGAGGCAAGAAAGAAGTGTGTCTTGAGTGAGAGGTTGGGAACAACACCAATTAGATGGAGCATGCTTTGCATTAAGCACTGTTACTCAGTTGTGCTAGATAGGGAACTGCAGCCCTTAAAAAAAGTGGCTTCAGTTGCAACTTAACTAACTAGTTTCCTCTGGGAAGTAAATATGCTTCTTTGTGTCATGATGCAGGCAAGTGTGGACATACAAAAAGCTATCACTGCTAGAAGGAAATAACTGAGATGGTGGGACTGTATCATATAACATGGTTCTAAATGTGCTATATGGCTACTTGTTAAATTATACTTTGAAAGTTATCACAGTTCTGTATATGTTATATTTCACAATAAGGAAACACCTGAGATTGTGGAACTGTAATGCATAATATTCTTTGAAATTTGCTAACTGCTTGTTAAATCACACTTTGAAAATTATCACTTTTCTGCATGTATGTTACATTTCACAATAAAACAATACTAAAAGAAAAGCTATCACTAGCACATATACCAAAAATAAAAATGAAGCTCACTACCAGCAAGAAATATGTGCTTTGAAAGTGCTTTGGTGTGGTGAGATGAAAATATGCAACTTCTTAGGTGTTAGCTACAGATGCCTGAGGATACAGAAGGATTTTAAGGGATCAAGGTTGTGAATGATGTCACACTATCTCAGCTTCAAGGGTGTTTTTTTCTCCTTTGGGTGAAGAGAGGTAGGGAGTGACTATAAAGTCATAAGGGGTGGGAAACCCTAGCATAATACCAGGCATGCTAGTCTGTTGCTTGGGTGACCATTATAACTCAATAGCCATGGCCAAGTGTTTAGTTGTTATCTTAAATACTGAGATTCAGCAGTCTTACACAAAACCTGTGTGAAAATGGAAGTCAATGAAAATTGAAAACTTTTTTGGATGACTGCAAACATGTGCAATTATCTCTAGGCTTTTTTTTTTGTCTTGGAAAATAAGTGCAGATAAAAGAATATTAATAGGCTTCTTGTCTCTTACCCCTCTTTTCTTGCAAGAGTGCCCACATGTCTTCTTACATGCATATTCAATAAACGTTCTGCTTACTCTGTGCTGTGCCGTGCCCTTGAATTCTGTCTTGCAGCATGGCCAAGAACCTTGAAAGCTGAATGTGGCAAAACATTTTGCTGAGCCAGCCAGGAAACACTTCTTTCCAACCATCTGGATTGGTAAGTCATCATTATTGATAAGGAGTCTTGGTCATGTGCTTTTGTCTTTGACTTTTTGCTTGTCTCATTGTTATCCTCTCCTACTTCCTCATGCAACTCTATGTCTCTAGGAATCTAAGGGCTCTGATCTGGCTCCCCCAGGACATAAACTAGGTCCACACTGAGCCCCTGGCTCCCTCCTCAGAAGAGACAGGAGCCTGGCTCCATGCTGTTCAGATTCAAGGAGGGTCAGGGTGGCAAGTGATACTGCCCTTGCGACCTGACTGGGAGCTTGTCCCCACATCAAACAGGAGGCCCATAGAAGCTAAATCACATCCTCATCCTCAACTCTCTCTCTCTCTTTCTCTCTCTCCCTTTCTCTCTCTCTCTCTCTCTCTCTCTCTCTCTCTCTCTCTCTCTCTCTCTCTCTCTCTCTCTCATCTCTATCTCTATCTCTGTCTCTGTCTCCTTGGTTCTCTGAGACTTCCCCACTCTCTCTCCTTTCTGACCCTTTGGGGACCATCTCTTGATCCTTGTCTGTGTAAGATTTCCTTGCCACCCAGACCCTTCCTCCTGCTGAATCAGCTCCTCTTTTCACTTCATCAACAAAGGTCCTCTCACCTGCTTCCATAAGTGTCTCCTTTCTCCTCTTTATGGCTTTCAATGCCTTCTGAGACATTCCATCTTTCGTAACACAAGATTCTGGACTAAGGATTCTTGTTCAAAACAAGGTGCTGCCTTTGGCATTCTATGGAGTCAACTCTGGCTTAGGCCCAGAGGAATTGGGTACTTTCCAATCAATGGGAGCATATCCCCTTCAGTCCTCCATCATTTAGTCTCTATCAAGACCCACTGTGGCTGAATGTAAGGTTTTACTTCTAGAGCATGCTCTTTTTAACCCTCAGGAAATGGTTAACTTAAAAGCCAAAGGTATTCTCAGGAGCATAGTCCTAGACCTCTTTCAGGTGGAGTGAGAGACCCCACCTTGGGAGCATAGGTCTAGACATCTCCCAAGGAGTAATGTCCTGGGGATGGGCCAGCAGAGAGGAAGAACTCCTCAAGGGCATTGTCCTGGAATTCTTGGCAAGGCCTGGGAAACCCCCTCCCAAGAGGCATAGGTCCAACATCATCTCTCAGAAGAGGTGCTGTAGAGGGTGCAAGACCCTGACTCCTCAAGAGTGTTGTCCTGGAATTCTTTTGGGCAAGAAGCAGGAAACCCCTGGAAGCATAGGTCCATATATCTCTCAGGAAAAGTGTCCCAGGGATGCCCACTGACTGTAATCCCCATGTTCCCAAGAGATTGGGCCAGCAGAGAGTGAAATGCTCAGCTCTGACACATGCTGTGATGTCATGTGGTCACACTGATACCAGTGATCCTCCTCTATTTTCTTTCCCAGAGTAAATGGGAAATGCAATCAGTCAATATGAGCTAAAAGATATTGAAGCATGGCCCTCCAATGGGGCTCTCAATTATAGTACAATCCTCCAGTCTGTAAAAGGCAGAGAAGGTAGTCAGAAATTATCTATGCCCAGATGTTTATGGTTCATTATCAAGACAAGGACCTGAGAGGGACTTATCACTTGTGTTATGCCCATGTCTCAATTTCTATTAGAGGAAGAGGTCTTCTTAATGATTCCCTTTTTTATTTATTAAGATTTATTCACATACCATAAAATCATCCAAAGTACATTGATCATATTACCATTATATGGTTTTTCATTCATCATCCTGATCCACTTTTTTAAAATATTTTCCTTGTACCAGAAACAGTGAAAGCAAGAATAAAAAAAGAAGCAAGAGTAAAAACAGAACACTCAAATTGTTTCCCCCATTCTTCCTTTAGTTTTTTTTTTTTTGCCCCCATTTTTCTACTCATCCATCCATACACTGGACAAAGGGGAGAGTGATCCACATAGCTTTCCCAATCACAATGTCACCCCTCATAAGATACATTGTTACACAATTTCTTCAAGATTCAAGGGTTCTGTGTTGTAGTTTGACAGTTTCAGGTATTTACCGCTAGCCATTCCAATTCAGTAAAATCTAAAATGGATTATCTATATTGTGCATAACAGTGCCCACTAGAGTGATCTCTTGGCTCCTTTTGGAATCTCTCAGCCATTGAAACTTATTTCATTCCATTTCACATGCCCCTCTTGGTCAAGAAGATGTTCTCAATCCCATGATGCCAGGTGTAGGTTCCTCCCTGGAGTCATATTCCACATGGCCATATTTACACCCCTACATGTCAGATCCCACATGGGAGAGGGCAGTGATTTCACCTGCCAAGTTGGCTTAGCTAGAGAGAGATGGCAACATATGATTGATAGAGGCATTCAGGAGGAGACTCTTAGGCACAATTTTAACAGGCCTAGCCTCTCCTTTGCAGCAACCGTCTTCCCAAAGGCAAGTCCTGTGACAGAGGGCTTCGCACCACAGACCACCAGTCCCCAATGTCTGTGAGCACATCAGCAACCAAGTGATTCCCTTTTTAAACTTTTTCGCTAAAAAGCATGAGAAAATGTATCACCAATCCAGCTACTTGTAATAAGCTAAAGGAGAGCACTCAGGAGAAAGAGGAAAACTCAACTCTGTTCCAGGGGAAGTTAGTGGAATTCCTAAAGTATACTAATGTAATCCTGTACTCCCAGGAAATTCAGATTTTCTTGGGTACCAATATCATCAGCCATTCTGCCATTGATATTTGGAGAAAGCTGCTAAAGCTCTCCATGGTTCCACAAACTCTCACTAATGACATTTTAGACACTGCCTTTTCTGTTTTCTTAACAATAAAGGCAAGTTTGAGAAGGAGGCAAGCACAAAGAGAGGTAAGTAGAAGACCAGAGAAGAGGTTCAGTTTATTGCAGTCTTTCTTAAAAGTGCCCTGCTCCCCTGAGGTCACCCAAATCATGGCTCTGAATCTCAAGCACCTTGCTTCAACTGTGGGTCAGAGGGCCACTGGCAGAGAGAGTGCCAGAAACTTTGAGAAAACTGTCAACCTTGGGACCCACTGGAGCCTTGCTCCAGGTGCCACCTATTAGGCAGTACCCCATCCTCCACCCTTAGAAATTCTGCAAGTCCACAATGAGCCACCCGACCCCTGTCCTTGGAAGTTCTGCAGATCTGCAATGAATCACCACCACCCTGTGCCTTTATGAATTCTGCAAGTTTGTGATAACATTTAAAATTTTAAAGATTTCTGTTCCCAAGTCCCTGCTCCCCAGTTCCTACTTCAAAGCTCAAACCAGCCAATGGAAACCTGCCAGCTATGCTTTTCCCCAAAGTAGCCACTGAGAAACTACCAACTGAGACCTCTCAGCTACCCATCCCTGGATAAAGAACTTCCTACCAAACTTCCTATATAAGCCCTACTGTTCCCCTTGCTCAGGGCTGTCACCATCTTAGGCTTCAGCCACACAGCCAGACAATAAAGCTTCTTTGATTGGGTTTCAGCCTCTTCTCTTCCTGATCGAAAAATCTAACACCATCAACATCTTTATTGGACCCACAGACTGCACTGTCTTCTGAAGGGAGGCAGGACAGACCCTTCAGCCCTGCTCTTGTCAACTGAAGAAGACTGAGGGTGTCCAAGGCTATTTATGGTTCTGCTGACTTCACATCTGATCATCAAACTAGAGGAGCCTTGGGTGGCACTTAATGTGGCAGGTAAGATTATTAATTTCTTAATATTACAGCCAAACCTACTCCTGAACTGCCACTCTGGACCTACCTCCACTCAGACTTGCCTAGGTATGGAAGTTGATGGTAAAGCCAAAACTTAAAACTTTCACAACTCCTCTCATTTGTAGGCTTGGAGATATTCTAGTGTCCCATCATTGTCCCTGAATCTCCTAACCCCCTTCTAGGGAAGGATTTTCTTCACTCCTTGGGAACCACATTAAGAATAGTAAACCATGCTAGTGTTTAACTGCTTGTTTGCCCCAGGGACCCTACTAGATCAAGGCCTCTTCCAATCTCAAAGGAGATCCTTAAGCAAATAAACATGTACTTATGGGATGAAGGCATCCCAGAGCTCACCCAGGAGTAGCCCCTGTCTGCATTCAAATTCTCAGCCTTAGATCTTTAAAATGTAACTTTTTGTTCCTTCTTCACCCTGACACTCAATGTCTATTTGCTTTTAAATATCAGGGAAATAACAATAAGATTCCCACCCTGCTTACTTAGACAGTGCTGCCCCAAGGATTTAAAATTAGTCCCTGTATCTTTAAAAATGCCTTAGCAGAAGGCAGAGCAAGATGGTGAAGTGGTGAGGTGTGGAATTTAGTTACTCCTCCAGGGCAGCTGGTAAATAGCCAGAAACTGTGTGAAACAGCATTTTTGGGGTTTTCAGTGACCAGTCATGCATTGTACACTAGTCTGTAATGGATGGAATGCCTAAGATTGCAGGGCAACCTGTAAGTTTCCCTGGTCATGGGGTTTCCCTGCCAGACATAATGTACTGTCTAAGAGCTGGTTCCCTGAGGGATAAAGAAACAATCTGTGTTGGGAGAAATAAGGGGGGCTCAATCCAGCCTCAACTGCAGAATTAATTAACAAATTAATTAATTAACTTTTGGAGTTGAAGTGTTCAGGGTGCTGAAGGAGGGCTGGGCTCTGGGAGAGGGTCACTTAGAAAGGGGAGCCCAATTGGGCACTCATTCCATGGCTCCAGAAAGGGTTGTTATTTTTGTTTTTAAATCCCCTTTCCTTTTCTTGCTACATTTTTTTACAGTTCAATAGCCCCCTGGCAAGTGTAGAATTAAAGCTGTTGGAGAGTAACTATTCAGGTGAAAGAGATAATAGCCTAAAGCAGATATCTTTAAATACTCTATACTAGACTGATGAAACTCAGGGGCTAGAGAAAGGCCTTAAAATGGATTTCTTTTTTTCTTTTTTTTTCTTTTTAAAATAACTATTCTTAAGTAGCTCTTTACAGAAAGCCCCAGATATTTGCAACTGTCCTTGGACCCAGGTAACAGAGAGCTGAGATAGTTCTAACAGACAAAGCAATGAACCTAGTGGGGAGACAATTCCATAAAGGGCATAACTTCCCCCAAGAAAAGGGGGGCATGGTCAAGCTCAATTGGCAGCCCTCCTTCAAGGAACTCAGACTGCAGGGCCTGGAAAACAGAAAGCAGCTTCAGTCAGCCATACTCCCAACAGGGACAGAGTCTGCAGAGAATTAAAGGCATCCCACCTCTTTACACTGAGGGGAGCTGCAGGCTGACAGCCACCACCTGCTGGATGGGATAGGAAAAGCACAGAATCTAGAGGCCTCAGAGAAGGGTCTCATTCTCAGGGAAATTCCATATCCAACTTCTGAGACCAGGGCCTCTCTGGACTGGGAAAACCTGATTGGGGTTGACCACACCTGAGGAGACCCTCTCACAAAAAGTTACATAGAGGCAGGGCAGGAAACAGAAAAACGAGGTGAAAAATTCTGATCAACTAAATAGAGCCTAAGATAGACAGCTAGTATAAGTTAAACAGAACACCAAAGGATAGAGAAAAAAGCCAACCAAAAAGAAAACCCTATGTAAAAGCATGAAAACAAGCTCCAGAATAAACTAATCAATAAAATCAGGTGCCTAGACAGCTTAAAATAATGATCCATACTAGGAAACATGAAAATATGGACCAGACAAGGGAACAAATTAATAGATCAACTGAGATATAGGAATAGAAATGACTAATTAAAGATGCTCAAACAAATCTCCTAAACCAAATTAATGAGCTAAAAGAAAATGTGGCAACAGGGCTGAAGGATAGAAAGAAGACAGTGGACAACCATAAAGAATTCATAAGCTTGAGAAAACAAATGGTAGAACTTATAAGAATGAAAGATACAACAGAAGAGATGAAAAACACAATGGAGACACAACAGTAGATTTGAACAGCCAGAAGAAACAATCAGTGAACTGGAAGACACAAAAGAACAAACAGGGAAAATAATGGAAAAATGTGAGCAGGGTCTTAGGGAGCTGAGTGACAACATGAAGTGCACAAATATACAGATTATGGGTGTCCCAAAAAGAGAAGAGAAGGGAAAGGGGACAGAAAGAATAATAGAAGTCATAATCACTGAAAATCTCCCAACTTGTATGAAATACATAAAATTGTAGATTCAAGAAGTACAGACACTCTGTACTCCAAGACACTTACTGATCAGATTCACCAATGTTAAAAAAAAAGAGAGAGAGAATCCTGAAATCACCAAGAGAAAAGTGATCCATGATATACAAGGAAAGCTTGGTAAGACTATGTACAGATTTCTCCACAGAAACCACAGAGGTGAGAAGGCAATGGTATGATATATTTAAGAGACTGAAAGAGAAAAACTGCCAACCAAGAAGTCTATATCTGGCAAAACTATCCTTCAAAAATCATGAAGAGAATGAAATATTTTCAGAAAAACAGACATTGAGACAGTTTTTGAATAAGAGAACAGCACTAAAATAAATACAAAAGGGACTGCTACAGGCTGATAGTAAACGACAGGAGAGAGAAGTTTGGAAAAGAGTATAGAAATGAAGACCATCAGGAAGGGTAAAAGGAAAGAGAGAATAAAATAAGATATGACATAGAAAATCCAAAAGACAGAATGGTAGAAGAAAGTACTGCCCTTATAGTAATAACACTAAATGTTAATGGATTAAACTCCCCAAAAGATATAGACTGGCAGAATGGATTTAAAAAAAAAAAAAAACTGCACCCATCTATACGCTGTCTACAAGAAACTCACTTCAGACACAAGGACAAAAATAGCCTGAAAATGAAAAGTTGTGAAAAGTTATATCATGTAAACAACAAGAAAAAAAGTGGTAGTAGCTATATTAATAGCAGACAAATTAGACTTCAAATGTAAAACAACAGAGACAAAGGACACTATATATTTATAAAAGGGACATTTCATCAAGAAAACATAACAATCATAATTATTCATGCACTGAGTCAGAGTGTCCTGAAATACATGAGGCAAACACTGTCAACAATGAAGGGAGAAATAGACACCTCTACAATAATTGCTGGAAACGTCAATACACCACTTTCATCAATGGCTAGGACATCTAGACAGAGGATCAATAAGGAAATGGAGATGTTAAGTTGTACCATAAATAAACTAGACCTGACAGACATTTATGGAACGCTACACCCCACATCAGCAGGATACATATTTTTCTCAAGTGCTTATAGACCAGTCTCTAGGAGAGAATGCATGCATCACAAAGCAAATCTCAACAAATTTAAAAATATTTGTATTATGCAAAAACTTTTCTCAGTTCATAATGGAATGAAATTGGAAATAAATAACAGGCTGGAGGTCATAAAATTTACAAATATGTTGAGGATAACAATAAACACATAGAAAACCAGTGGGTAAAGGAAGAAATTGCAAGAGAAATTTCCTAATACCTTGAGGGCAAATGACAATGAAAGCAAAACATAACCAAATTTATGGGAGGCAGCAAAGGTGGTGCTGAGAGGGAAATTTATTCCCTAAATGCCTATGTTAAAAGAGAATGGAGAGAAAAATTTGAGGAATTAACTACTCACCTTGAAGAACTAGAGAAAGAACAGCACATTAACCCCAAAGCAAACAGAAGGAAAGAAATGACAAAGATTAGAGCAGAAATAAATGAAATTGAGAGCAGGAAAACAGCAAAGACAATCAACAAAGTCAGACATTGGTTCTTTGAGGAAATCAACAAAATTGATGGACCATTAGCTAGGATAACAAGAAAAAAAAAGAGTGGATGCAAATAAATACAATCAGAAATGCAAAAGGAGACATAACTACTGACCCTACAGAAATAAAGGAAATAATGACAAGATACTATAAGCAAACATATGCTAATAAACTAGACAACTTAGACGAAATGGAGAACTTCCTAGAAAAGCATAAACAACCAAAATTGAGGCAAGAAGAAATAGATGACATGAAGAAACCAATCACAATAAAGAGATTGAGTCCGTCATCAAAAAGCTCCCCCAAAAGAAAAACCCAGGACCAGATGGCTTTGTATGTGAATTCTGCAAAGCATTAAAGAAAGAACTGGTGGGGGCAGAGCAAGATGGTGTCATAGAGAGGTATGGAATTTAGGTAGTCCTCTGGAGCAACTAGTAAATTACCAGGAACAACTAAAATAATCTGGAACAATTGTTGGGAGGCATCCATAAATGGACACACATTGTACACTGGCCTGTAATGGTGGAGTGGCTGAGCTTGTAACGCAGTAAAGCTCCACAAACCCAGAACTGGTGCTCCTACCCCCTCAGGCCGAGATGGAACACTACTGTGTGGGATAAAAGAAACAGGTTACAGGAAAATTAACTCAACCAAGCTCCAATTTCAGTTTTAATTAACATTTTGGACTACTGAATACAATCTACAAACACAGATAATTCTACAGAACAGGAAGGGAAGCAGGTTACTTACAGCAGGAAGAAGGCATGACTGACGGAAAAGCACACAAATAAATGAAAACTGAGACTTTTGGAGACAACTAAGCTCAGAACACTGGAAGATGGCTATGTCCCAAGAAAAAGGGCACAGAGAACTGGGTTCCACTTCTGGTAGACCCATGAAACTGAGGGCATGGAGACTGGCTCTAAAAGGGGGCATTTGCTATTTTTCCATTTTTTTTCTCACATTCTAAGCAGCCCATAAGAGAAAGATGCAGTCAATTTCAATTCCATGAAGACCCAAGCAAGGGTAGATTTAACAGAGCCAGAAAGACAAAGGAGGAGTTCAAGTGGAGAAGGTAACTCCCTAGGGGGTGTATATTCCCTAAGAAATGGGGGGTGGGGCCAGCTCAAGTAGTGGCCTCCTCTCAGAGAATTCAGACCTGGGGAAATGAAGCAAACCAGAAAAACTTAAGCTTGGCTTCTAACTCCCTTTGTCCCATGTCAGGTCAGGGTCCACTGTGAATTAAAGTAACCAAACCTCGTTACACCAGTGGGGAGCTGTGGGCTGAGAAGTGCCACCTGTTGGCCTGGATAGGGAAATCACAGAGTCTAGAGGCCTTGCAGGAAAGTCTGTCAATCTTCTAGGACCCACCTTCAGGGAAATGTAATACTGAATATACATCATCCTCCAGAGACCTGAGCCCATTCTGCTCTGGGAAAATCTGACTGGGGCAATCAAGGAAACCAGATGCCCAGACAGCAGAAAATGAAAAATCACACTAGAAAAGCAAAGATATGGCCCAGTTAAAGGGACAAACTTACACTTAAACTGAGATACAGGAATTTAAAATACTAATTATTAATCAAACAAATCTCCGAAATCAATTTAAAAATCAATCCAAGAATCAGTTCAACCAGTTTACGGAAGATATGGCAAAAGAGATGAAGAATATAAAGAAGATATTGTGTGAACACAAGGAAGAAATAAAAAGTTTGAAAAAACAATTGATAGAACTGATGGGAATGAAAAGCACAACACAACAGATGAAGGACACAATGGTGACATACAGCAGCAGATTTGAAGAGGCAGAAGAAAAGATTCATGAACTGCAGAGCAGGACATCTGAAACCCTATATACAAAAGAACAGATGGGGAAAAATGAAGAAATATGAGCAATATCTCAGGGACCTGTGTGACCACATGAAACTCATGAATGTACGTGACATGGATGTCCCAGAAGGGGAAGAAAAGGGAAAATGTACAGAGGTAATAATGGAGGAAATAGTCACTGAAAATTTCCCATCTCTTATGAAAGACATAAAGTTACAAATCCAAGAAGTGCAGTGAACACCAAACAGAAGAGATCCAAATAGGCTTCTGACAAGACATAATAATCAGATTATCAAATGTCAAAGACAAAATTCTGGAAGCAGCAAGAGAAAACTGATCCATCACATACAAGGGAAGATCAATAAGACTATGTGCAGATTCCTCAGTAGAAATCATGTAGGCAAGAAGGCAGTGAGTATGATACATTTAAAATACTGAAAGGGAAAAACCACCAACCAAGAATTTTATATCTGGCAAAACTGTCCTTTAAATATGAGGAAGAGTTTAAAGTATTCTCAGACAAACAGACAATGAGAGAGTTTGTGAACAAGATACCTGCACTCCAGGAAATACTAAAGGGAGAACTCCAGACAGAAAAAGACAGGAGAGAAGGTTTGGAGCACAATGTTGGGAGATGGTAGCCCAATAATATAAGTACACAGAACATAGATGACTGTGAGTAAGGTTGAAAGAGGAAGGTTAGGGGCATGTAGGGCACCAGAAGGAAAGATAGAAGATAAAGACTGGGATTGTGTGGATTAGTGTAATTTAGAGTGGTCAATGATTGTGTTAAAATGTACAAATATGTTTTTGTATGAGAGAGAAAGAATGAATGTCAACTTTGCAAGGTGTTAAAAGGGGGGTGGTATTGGAGGAAAAATACAACAATTGCAACAATTGCAATACACTTTCTTTAATTGTAACAAAGGCAAAACACCAAAGCTAAATGCCTATTGGAGGAGGACATGGGTTTTGGGGTATGGGATTATTGGCATTAATGTTATTGTCTGACTTTTTATGGTATTTTATTTTATCATTACCTTTTTTTCTAGTTTTTTAGTTGCCATTTCTTCTTTCTTCTTATTTTCCTTTTTTTTTTAATTTTTATGCTTCTTTCTCTTTCTTTGTGGCTGTACTTTATCTTATTTTTACTTTTTCTTTAATCCTTTTTACTATTCTTTTGTTTCAATTCTTTCTTTGAGTACTGAATATATGTAAGTGTTAATTGTGGTGATGAATGCACAACTACATGATGATACTCTAAACAATTCATTGTACACTGTGGATGATTGTATAGTATTTGAATATATCCCTATAAAATTGCAGGATAAAAGTAAACAGAGGGACACAAGTGCTGGCAAGAACTTGGAGAGAGAGATATGTATGCACTCACTATTGGTTGGGAAGCAGAATTGTGTAACTTATCTGGAGGATAGTGTGTTGTTTCCACAAGAAGCTAGGTATGTGTGTGTTACAAGGTTCTGCAACCCCACTCTGGGGTATATGTTTGAAAGATCTGAGAGCAGGGACATGAATGGACATTTGTACACTGGTGTTTATGGTGGCAATATTCATGGTTTGCAATGGACAGAGGTCATCTAAGGGTATATTGACTGATGAACAGAGTGGTGAACTGTGGTGTATGCATAAAATAGAATATTGAGTGGCTACAAGAAGGAATGAAGCTGTGAGACATGTGACTGGGTGAATGGATCTTGAGTACTGCATTTTGAGAAGCACACCAGAAACAAGAGGACAAACATTATAATACCTCACTTAGATGGACTGATAATAATGCATAAACTCTAAGAACTGAATCTTAGGACACAGCTTATCAGGGGAATTCTTATTGTAATGGTCCCTAGATTATAAGCTCTTACACTTGTCACATCTATTCCTGAGTTGTAATGGTTATCTTCAAATCCTGAGACACTGAGCTCCTAGTGTGTAACCTGGTCAATCTCTGGAAATTTGGGTGTCTGTGTGACATCCAAAACTTGGAAATAGAGCTTGGCAGCTATGAATATCAGTATCACCCCATAAGGCAGCCATTGAAAGAGCTGAAAAAGAATTCAGTCTTCAGTTAGAGATATGAATGGGCTGATATGGTTAGGACTAAGGCAAATCAGGCCCAAGGGTAAAGGACGATACTGTCTGGGTTTTAAAACTACAACTTTTGTGTGAGACAAAGGGAGGAGATGTCTATTTGGTGCAGGATCTATGTTTTCTGTAGCACACTAGATAATTTAACATGTATGATCAGTTTGTTTAAACTCCATAGGTGCATTGAACTATGAAAGGGAATTGGGACCTGCTGGGGCAAAATCCTGATACATCCAAGAGTAATATGGGCAGAGAGTAAAAGTGTATTTGCAGGGCCCCCTGAGGAACTGGGGAGAAATGCAGAAATGTTGGACTTCGCCACCTGGGTTATCACTGATTTTAATGCAAACATAGAGGACTGCCAATTTAGTGGGCCAAGCCCTCCATCTGGGGGCTCTCCCTTGTAAGGCTATTTGCTGCAAGGGAGAGGCTAAAGCCTACTTATAATTGTGCCTAGGAGTCTGGCCCCCAGAAAGCCTCTGTGTTGTTCAGATGCGGTCCCCCTCTCTCTAAGCCCACTTGTCAGGTGAATTCACTACCCTTCCCCCCTTCATGCAACATGACACCCAGGGGTGTATATCCCCTGTCAATGTGGGAAACAACTGGGGATGAGCCTGGACCCAGCACTGTGGGATTGAAAAGATCTTCTGTACCAAAAGGGGGAAGAATGGTGAAACAAAATAAGGTTCCAGTGACTGAGAGATTTCAAATGGAGTCAAGAGGTTACCCAGGAGGATTTTCTTATGTGTTCTATAGATATTACTTTTTAGTTTTTAGTGTTTTGGAATGGCTAGAGGGAAATACCTGAAGCTGTCAAACTGGAACCCAGTGACCTTGATTCTTGAGGATGATTATATAACTTTGTAGCTTGCACAGTGTGAATGCACAATGGTGAAAATCTTGTGACTTGCACTCCCTTTATCCAGTGTATGGACAGATGAGTGGAAAAATGGAGACAAAAATTAGATGAGAAATAGGGTGGGATGGAGGGGATGGAAATATCTCAGTGTTCTTTTTTGTTTTAATTTTTATTTCAAAGTAAGGAAAAGTTTCAAAAATTGATTCTGGGGATGAACACACAAATGTATGATATTGCTATGAGTAATCAATTGTACACTGTGGATGACTTTAGAGTCTGTGAATATATCTCAGTAGAGCTGTATTAAGTAAAAGTAAATGAACAATGAGGAGGAGGGGAGGGGGATGTTTTGGATATCCTTCTTATACTTATTTTTATTTTATTTTTTGGAGTAATGAAAATGTTCAAAGATTGATTGTGGTGATGAATACACAACTATATGATGATACTCTGAACAATTGACTGTACACTTTGAATGACTGTATGTTATGTGAATATATTCCAATAAAATTTCATTAAAAATTAAAAAAAAACTTAGCATAGGTTTTGGGTAAATTGGTTTGTTAGGAAACACTAAAAGGGGTTGACTTAGATTCCTATTCTCTTGTTTTATTTGATGAGTTCCTTGAGGTTTTGTTTTTAACATACCTGCAAAAATCACATTACAATAACCCTCTTTGCTTCCTATTCTTTTTCCTTCCTCTAAACTTTTTGTATCTTTTTCTGCCCTTAACCTGTAGCCCCTCAGCAATGCATATGACAAGTTAGCACAGTTTATTCCACCAATAATCCCTCAGAACTCTGGGACCTGGTGAACAACACAGTGAGACATTCACGCATGACAACAACATGGAGCTGGTGAAGCAGTGCCTGTCATCTCTCTATAAGAAGACTCAGAGGCTGACCAAGACATCTTTAACACTATTGTTACAAGATATGGTAAGTCGTGTGCAGTTGTTTGGACTTAAGGAGATAGAAAAACATGTCCCACACAGAAGATGGGAAAATTTTTGCAGGTATTCATCAGAAGGGTGGTATGATTAGTTTTCATGATAACCCTGAAAAATATGATAACCAAGCCATGTTTCATAACGTTGACCAGGAGATGCTGAGGTGCATCGAGCTTGATGAATGGCTGAAGGCAATGGATCAAGAGATAACCGTGAACCCCCAATTCACGCAAGAGTATGGGGTCACAAAAAGATGATTCAGGAAACAAACTATCCCTTTACTCTTGAAAATAACATCCATCCTGAGATAAACACAAGAAACCATCACCCTGGCCAGTGAAAAGTGTTAGGAGAGGAGCAGAGAGGACCAGGATTGTTTCACCTGGATATTGGGAAGTGCATTTGCTTTGTCATCTTCCATCCCATATGCTTTCAGAAAACCATTCTCTCTGCAAAGAAAGGGGAAAAATATCTGAAATTTTAAACTCTATGCTGGATTTCTTTATCCTCAGATTTATGTTGCTATTGCATTAAATCTACCTTTGTGTTTTAAATTAAAAACAATTGAATTAGTACTAATTCTTCTCAAACTCTTCAAAAAAACTTGAAGAGGAGGGAAAGCTACCTAACTCATTCTATGAAGCTGACATCACCTAATACCAAAGACAGACAAAGATACTACAAGAAAGATTATATACCAATCTCTGTAATGAATACAGATGCAAATATCCTTAACAAAATACTCACAAATTGAATCCAGCAGCATCTTCCAAGAATTACACACCACAACCAGGTGGGATTTATTCCAGGTATGCAAGGCTGGTTCAACACAAGAAAATCAATTAATGTAATACACCACATCCATAAGTCAAAGCAGAAGAACCACATGATCATCTCAATCAATGCTGAAAAGGCATTTGACAAAATTCAACATCATTTCTTGATGAAAACACTTCAAAGGATAGGAATAGAAGGGAACTTTGTCAATATGACAAAGGCAATATATGAAAAACCCACAGTTAACATCAGACTCAAAGTGGAAATACTTAAATTTTTCCCTCTAAGATCAGGAACAAGATAGGTATGCCTATTGTCACCATGGTTTTTCAACATTGTGCTGGAAACTCCAGCTAGAGCAATTAGGCAAGATAAAGTAATAAAAGGCATCTAAATTGGAGAGGAAGAAGTAAAACTTTCACTGTTTGCAGCTGACAGGATTCCATATATAGAAAACCCAGAAAAATCTATAGCAAACCTACTAGAACTAATCAACAAATACAGCAAAGTGGCAGGGTAAAATATCAACATGCAAAAATCAGTAGTGTACCTATACACAATTAATATGCAACCAGAGGAGGATATCAATAAAAATTCAATTTACAATAGCAAACAAAATAATCAAGTATTTAGGGATAAACTTAACCAAGGTCACAAAAGACCTATACAGAGAAAAGTACAAGAAAGTGCTGAAATAAATTGAAAATGGAAGAACATTCCATGTTCATGGATTAAAAAATTAAATATAGTTAAGATATCAATTCTACATAAACTGATTTATAGATTCAATGCAATACAAATTCACATCTCAACAACTTATTTTGTAGAAATAGAAAAACCAATAACCAAATTAATCTGGAAGGGCAAGTTGCCCTGAATAGCCAAAAGTAACTTGAGAAAGAGGAACAAAGTGGGAGGTATCACACTACCTGACTTTGAAGTACACTACAAAGCTAAAGTGGTTAACAGCATGGTTCTGGCATAAGGATAGATATACCAAACAGTGGAACCAAATTGAGTGTTCAGAAATATACCCTCTCATCTACAGACAGTTGATCTTTGATAAGGCCATCAAGCCAAAGCAACTGGGACAGAGCAGCCCTTTCAAAACAATGGTGTTTGGAGAACTTGATATCCATTTCCAAAGAATGAAAGAAGAATCTTATCTTACACCTTATACAAAAATTAACTCAAAATTGGTCAAAGACCTAAACATTAGTGCTAAAACCATACCACTCTTGGAAAACAATGAAGGGCAATATCTTAAAGATCTTGTGATAGGAGGTGATTTCCTAGACTTTACACTCAAAGTGTAACTAAAGTAGAAATAGATAAATGGGATCTCCTCAAATTTAAAGACTTTTGTACACCAAATGACTTTGTCAGGAAAGTAAAAAGGCAGCCTATGCAATGGGAGAGAATATTTGGAAACCACATTTCAGATAAGGGTGTAATATCCCAAATATATAAAGGGATCCTACAACTCAACAGAAAGATAAATAACCCAATTAAAAAATGGGCAAAAAACATGGACAGACACCTTTCTGTAGAAGAACTATGTATGGCTTAAAAATACATTAAAAATGCTCAACTTCACTGGCTATTAGGGAAATCCAAATCAAAACCACAATGAGATATCATCTCACACCTACCAGAATGGCCATTTTCCAAAAAACAGAAAATGGCAAGTGCTGTAGAGGATGTGGGGAAAGAGGCACACTTATTCACTGCTGGTGGGAATGTAGAATGGTGCAGCCACTGTGGAAAACAGTGTAGTGGTTTCTCAGGAAGCTAAATATTGATTTGCCATAAGACCCAGCTATTCATTACTAGGTATATACTCAGAGGAACTGAAATTTAAGACATGGATGGACATTTTTAAACTGATATTCATAGCAGCATTATTCACAAATGCCAAGAGATGGAAACAGCCCACATGTCCATCATTGGATAAGTGGATAAACAAACTGTGGTACATACACACAATGGAATGTTACACAGCCATAAGACAGAAAAAAGTCATAGAACTTATAATAATGTGGCTGAACCTTGAGTACGTTAGGTTGAGCAAATTTAGCCAGAAACAAAAAGGCAAATACTGTATGGTCTCACTAATATGAACTAAAATTAATGAACAATCTTTGAGTGTCAAAAGCTGAAAACACAGGTTATCAGGAGATAGAAAGAGGGCAGAGTTCAAGAATTTGATGCTGAAGGACTACATAATGCTCAAAAGGATTAATTGCATAGATCCAGACATAGATAACATAATGCTGTGTGATGGTAGCACAATATTGTAAGTACACTGAACAAAGATGTCTGTGAGTATAGCTGAAAGGAGGGCTAGGGGAATGTATGACACCAGAGGTATAGATTATATGTTAAAGACTGGGACTATAGCAAAGCAAAAATTAGAGTGATCAATGATTTTGACTAAATGTACAAATATATAAATGCTTTTACATGTGGGAGAACAAATGAATGTCAACCATGCAAAGTGTTAGAAAAGGGATGGCAGTGGGGAAAAATATAATGAAAACAAACTGGAGTCTATGGTCAACAGTAACATTGTAATATGCTTCCATTAAATGTAACAAAGGCAATATGCAAAAGCCAAATATGTATCACAGGCATATATAAGCAAGGGATATGGGATCTTTGATAGTTGTGTTGTTGTCCGACCTTACTATTATGTTGTATTTTATGGTATTTTATTTTTCTTTTTATTATCTTTTTTATTATTTGTAAAAATTTTCTTTAGTAATGAATATGTTCAAATGCTGATTGTGGTGATAAATTGTGCAACTATATGATGACACCATGAAGAACTGATTGTACACTGTTGATGATTGTATGGTATGTGAATATATCCCTATGCAATTTTAGGAAAAATTATATTTAGGGATAAAAGAGCTGGAGAAAACATTGAGAGAGGGATATACCTATTTACTGTTGATGGGGAGGTAGAATGGTGTAGTCTACCTGGAGAACAGTGCAGTGGTTCCAGAAGAAACTAAGTATGTGTGTGACATAAGGTCCTGCAACCGCATTATGGAGCATATACTTGGAAGATCTGAGAGCAAGGACATGAATGGACATTTGCACTCTGCTGTTTATGGAGGCAGTATTCATGATTTGCAATGGACAGAAGTGGCCTAAGGGTACATCAATTGATTAAGCATATGTTGAACTGTGGTGTACACATATGTGTGAGTTTGGATGTATTATGTCCCCCAAAAGCTGTGTTTTTTTAATGCACTCTTGTAGGGGGCAGAGGTATTAGTGTTGATTAGATTAGAATATATTGATTGAGGGTTTCCCTGGAGATGTGACTCAATCAGTTGTTCATGAGATATTTGATTGGATTATTTCTATGGAGTGTGGCCCTGCCTATTCAGTGTATGTTTTAATGTAATCACTAGAGCCCAGACAGGTGTTCGCTACTACAGCCAAGACAAACATTTTAGAGATGGCCATTGAAAGCAGATTTTTGCTGACCCTTTGCTCCAGAGGAGCTAAGAGAGGACAAAACACCCCAAGAGCAACATTTTGAAGAATGCACAGGAGGTGAGAGAGGAGCTGGAACAGCAGATGCCAGCCAAATGCCTTCCCAGCTAACAGAGGTTTTCTAGATGTCATTGGCTTTCTTTGCGTGAAGGTATACTTGTGTTGATGCCGTAATTTGGACATTTTCATGGCCTTTAGACTATAAATTTTCAACCTTACAAATCCCCTTTATAAAAACCAATCCATTTCTGGTATTTTGCATAACAGCAGCATTAGCAAACTGGAACAGATTTTGGTACCAGAAGTGAGGTTCTGCTGAGCTTACAAATACCAAACATGTAGGAACAGCTTTTTAAATGGATAAGGAGAAAATTCTGGAGGAATTTTGAGAAGCTTGATAGAAAAGGCCCAGACTGCTTTGAAGAGACTGTGGAAATATGGACTCTAAAGATACTTCTGAGGAGTCCTTGAGCAGAAAAGATGAATGTGTTGTTGCAAACTGGAAGAAAGGCAGTCCTTGCTCTAAAGAGGCAGAGAATTTGGCAAAAGTGTGTCCTAGTGTCAGACGTAAGGCAGAATTTGAAAGTGATGAGCTGGGATACTTAGCTGAGGAGACCTTCAGACTATGTGTGGAGGATGTATCCTGGCTTCTCCTTGCAACTTGTAGTAAAATGTGAGCAGAGAGGGATAAACTGAGAAATGAACTAAAAGAAACCAGAAGTTGATAATTTGGAAAATTCTAGGTTTCCAAAAAGTGAGACCCCAGAAGCTACAGCCCCATATGAGGATTTAACCAAACATGAAATCCAACTGTCATTTCAGTACAAGCCAGGATTGGAGACAGAGTTATCCAGAAAGGATTTGTGAAAAGTCCTCTTTTTGATGGTTTTGACCCCTGTAAACTGCATGCCAAGCCTACAGAATTTTTGTGAGATCTGTACAGATGGAGCCATTGCAGGTCTAGACTGGAGGAAATGGAGAAGGGACAATTGAAGGAAAAATTTCTTCAAAGACAGAGCCATGGATATTGAGGTTTGGAGTCCAGACATCTCAGACAGGGAGAATGTAGTGGACCATCCACATGGAAAGGGTGAATTTTTTGAGAGTGGGCCTTCTGCCTCAATGCTCAGGAAGTGTGCTGCCACCCTAGGCCTTGGAGACTGTGGACAAAATTCCCCAGGGTTAGGGGAGAGCCTGGCCACCCCCCCCCCACAGTTCTGAAGGGTTGAGCATGTGCCCGAGAGATGGAGGACATTCTGGGAGCCACCCTGATGTTTGAGGAGGTTTGGGCCAAGAAAGTGGTCTCCCCAGTATGTGGATATGTTGTAGCACTCACCCCAGCATTTGGAGAGAAAAAGTCTACCACAAAGGACCTTGGAAAGGGTTGGACTCTTGCTCTCTCAGGACCCAAGGATAAAACATTGTTCTCTAAATGACTCTCAAACTTTGAAACCTAATGGAGTTTGCCTTGCACGATTTAGGAATTGTTTTGGTCTCTTAAACCTTGTTTTCCTTACTGTTTCTCCTTACAACAATGGAAATATTTACCAATGACTGCCTGTCTCTGTATATAAGCAGCAGATAACTTATTCTGTGTTTCACAGGTCCACAGCCAGTGGCGAATTTTGCTTCAGGACAGGCCATGCCTATAACTGATTTTGATGGGATCTTGTACTTGCCTATTTTTACTGAAATGATTTAAGTTTTTGTGATATTGTGATGAGATGAATGTATATTGTGTATAGAATGGTCATGACATTTTGGGGTCCTTAGGATTGAATGTGCCAGTTTAGATACATTATGCCCCCCACAATGCCATGTTCTTTAATGCAATCTTGGGGGGCAGAGGTATTAGTGTTGAATAGGGTAGAACCTATTGATTGAATGTTTCCATGGAGATGTGACTCAATCAACTGTGAGTGAGATTTTGATTGGATTATTTCTATGGCAGTATAGCTCTGCCCATTCAGCGTTGGTCTTAATTAAATCACTGGAGTCCTATAGACGTTTTGGAGACAGCCATTGAAAGCAGACTTTTGCTGACACTTTGCTTTGGAGAAGCTGAGAGAGGACAAAACATCCCAAGAGCAACAGCATGACAGTTTGAATGTAATATGTCCCCCAAATGCCATTATCTTTGATGCAATCTTGTGTGGGCAGACATATCAGTGTTGATTAGATTGTAATTCTTTGAGTGCTTCCATGGAATGTGCCCCACCCAACTGTGGGTGATAACTCTGATGAGATCATTTCCATGGAGGTGTGGCCCCACCTATTCAGGGTGGGCCTTGATCAGTGGAGCTATATAAATGAGATGACAGGTAGAGGGAGCTCAGTGCAGCTGTGAGTGAATTTTGAAGAGGAGCTACAGCCTTTGAAGCTTCAAAGCTTCACTTTGAAGAAAGCATGGAGCTGCAGATGAGAGTTTGAAAATGACCATTGAAAGCCGACTCTTGCTCTGAAGAAGCTGAGAGAGGACAAACATCCCAAGTGCAATTAAGAGTGACATTTTTGAGGAACTGCAGCCTAGAGAAGAATGTCCTGGGAGAAAGCCATTTTGAAATCAGAACTTTGGAGCAGATGCCAGCCATGTACCTTCCCAGCTAACAGAGGTTTTCCGGACACCATTGGCCATCCTCCAGTGAAGGTACCCAATTGCTGATGTGTTACCTTGGCTATTTTATGGCCTTAAAACTGTAATTGTGTAACCAAATAACCCCCCTTTTATAAAAGCCAATCCGTCTCTGGTGTTTTGCATTCTGGAAGCATTAACAAACTAGAACAAATAGTCTGAAGAATGCACAGGAGCTGAGAGAGGAGCTGGAAGAGCAAACACCAGCCATGTACCTTTCCAGCTAACAGAGGTTTTCCAGATGCCATTGGCCTTCCTTTGGTGAAGGAACACTTGTACTGTTACCTTAATTTGGACCTTTTGATGACCTTTAGACTGTAAATTTGTAACCAAATAAACACCCTTTATAAAGGCGAATCCATTTTTGGTATTTTGCATAATGGCAGCATTAACAAACTGGAACAGCATACAATGGAATATTGAGCTACTGTGAGAAGGAATGAAGCTGTGAGGCACACAATGAGGTGAATGGATCCTGTAGGCAGCATTTCATTTAAAGTATGCCAGAAGCAAAAAGACAAACATTATAATACCTCACCAATATGGACTATCTATAATGTGTAAACTCAAAATTGAATCTTAGTGCACAGCTTATCAGGGGAGCCCTCATTGTAATGGTCCCTAGATTGTAAGCTCTTACAGCAGTCACATCTATTCCTGAATTGTAATGGCTATCTCCAAATTCTGAGATGCTGATCCCTTTGTGTATAACATGGTCAGTCTTTGGAATTTAGGTATCTGTGTGACACCTGAAACTCAGCTAGAACTCATCAGATATGAATATCCATATTAGAACATACAGCAACTGTTAAAAAAGCTGAAAAAGAATCCAGACTTCAGTTAGAAATATGAATGAAGCATATCTGGTTAGGAAGAAGGCAAATCAGGTCAAAGGGTAAAGGAAGAAACTGACTGTGTTTTAAAACTTCAACTTCTGTGTAAGACCAAGGGAGGAGATGTTTATTTGGTGCATGACATATATTTCCTATATATCATATTCTTTTTTACTTTTGTGTTTTATTCTTATTTTATTCTTTCTGGTGTAAGGAAAATTTCAAAATTTGGGGTGATGAATGCACAACTATATGATGATACTGTGAACAGTTGATGGTATGCCATGGATGATTGAATGGTATGTGAATATATCTCAAAAAAACTGGATTAAAAAATGCCTTAGCAGTAGACTTTATTGATCTCCAACTGCCTATGTCAACTTTGTGAACCAATGTATTCCTAGTAAGCTAGTAAATGTTGAAGTCTTTACTGACTACAAGCCCTGAATGGATATGGGAAGTTTCAAAAGGTTTGAGAAAGTGAATCTTGTAGTCATTGCTGATCACAAGTCTGGATGGAAGTGGAAAGTTTCAGAAAGTAAGTTTTGTTTGTAGTCACTACTGAATACATGCCCTAGATAGATATAAAAAATTATAGAGAGTTTAAGAAAATCTGTCTGTCATTGTTCTGGTTTGCTAGAGAGGCCATTATGTAAAATACAAAAAAAAAATGGATTGGCTTTTATAAATAGGATTTATTAGGTAACATATTTGTAGTTCTAAGCCCATAAAAGAGTCCAAAATAAGGCATCAACAAGAGGATACCTTCACAGAAGAAAGGCTGATGGCATCTGGAACACCTCTGTCATCTGGGAAGGCAAATGGTTTGTGTCTGCTGGTCCCTTACAAATGGGTTCTGGTTTTAAAATGGTTTCTCCAAAATATCTGTGAGCTTCTGTATCTCTTAGCTTCTCTCTCTCTCAGCCTCTGTGCATTCTTGCTTGTTCTCCAAGGGTGTTTCTCTCTAAGCAACTAGGGTGGCTCCCTTAGCTTCTCTGGGGTAAACTCGGGGCTTCATCTCTTAGCCTAGCATCTCCAAATGTCCTTCTGTATGCATCTCCTAGCAAATCCAAGTTTCTGGGTCTGTGTCGGTTCTTAGCTTCTCCCAGGGGCAAACTCTAGATTACATATCTTATCTCCTCTCCAAAATGCCTCTCTCAGCTTATCTTCAAAATGTCTCTGCCTTTTATCCTCCCATACAGGATGCCAATGAACTAATTAAGATCTACCTAGAATAGGTGGGTTACATCTCCATTGAAACCATTTAATCAATGATCTCACCCACAGCTGGGTGGATCACATCTCCATGGAAACATTCAATCAAATGTTTCCACCCAACAAGATTTGGTTAACAGATCATGGCTCTTCTGGGGTCTATAACAGTTTTAAACTGGCACAGTCATAGTCAATGTCACTCTCTTAACTATCTGAGTACTCTAATTAAATATTTACACTGATCATATCACCATTTATTTCAAAATACAAGTTTTATCATGCTTAAAGGAAAACTGTTACAAAAGATTTGTTCTTTCACATTGTAAAAGTAAGTTTGATGTTTGGGTTCATGTGTCAACTTGGCCACGTGATAGTGCCCAGTTTTCTGGTCAAGCAAGCTCTGGCCTAACCATTACTACAAAGACATTTATGGCTGGTTAATAAACCAGAAGGCTGGTTTATGAAATCATCAGTCAATTGATTGTATCTATGGCAGATAATATCAATGAAGGAAGTGTCTTCCACAATGAGAGAACTCAATCAGCTAGATTTAATTCAATCATTTGAAGATTTTTAAGGGAGAAAAGAGAGAAACTTCACTTCTTCCACAGCTAGCCATCCACTCCTGGGGAATTCACAGAAGACCTTCATCAGAGTTAGCAGCTCACAGCCTTCCCTATGGAATTTGGACTCATGCATCCTACCCTACAGAATTTGGACTGATGCATCCCTACAGTTGTGTGAGACACTTTCGTAAAATCTCATATTTACAGATATCTCCTGTTGGTTCATGTTTCCCTATAGAACACTAACTAATAAAGCTTGACACCAGAGGTGGTTCTTGAGAAACAGAATCTTAAAATGTGCTTTTACAATTGTTTTTCTAATCTGATGAGATTCAAAGGCACTAATGACTCTATTTCCAATAGTCAGCATGCACTGACAATCCATGGAGAGTTGCCAGTGGAGATACACAAAATATCACCATTTGATTCTCCTAGTCATACCCTTGTACAAGGAAAGGCTCTGAGTAACACTGTTTTTGAGACCTTAACAGATTTTTATGGAGAAAAGAGGTAAAATTATGTTGGCTGGTTGTTCTTACATATGCTGGATACAGTTATAAGAGAAACAGATGAGCTGAAGGCTTCAAACTTGAAATTTGAATGCTATATGAAAGACGGAAACTTCTCTATATGTGACCTGAAAGAAAATATTATTTCCTGTGGCTGATGAATTGAGATTTATGAAAACCAGACCCAGTGTCTTATTGTGTAAGTAGCAGATTTACAGCATAAACTGAAATCTCAATCTCCCAGGGCATCTTCTCTTAAAGTAAAGGCATTGATCGGTAAAGAATGGGATCCCGAAAACTGGGATGGGGACATATGGGTGAAGATGATGGCACTGGGGACATTGGAACCCTTGATTCTGCTGAGTCTTTGCTAGATATACCTGCAATGGTCTGCCCTAAGGAAACAGCACCCCCACCTCCAGTCTGTCCCTAGGAGCCTGCCATCCAACATCCATCTAAAGAGATTAACCCTTCATGCCTGCTAAACCTGCAATCACCTCCCCTGAGGAAGCAGCCCTCACTCCCATTTCTGGAAAGATTAATCCTGTTTCAGCAGATGAAACTGCAGTGGAATGTCCTGAAGCAATTGGCTTGAAGAATACTTCTAATTCTTTTCATGAAACACCCCCAACACCACTCTTTTCTTCAAGACCTATCACTACACTAAAATTCAAACAGGGCATGAAAGGTGAGGTACAAAGTGTGACTCTGAGGAAGTATGCTATACACCAAAAGAACTGCATTAGCTTTCCAATTTATATAAACAGAAATCAGGGGAGTATGTGTGGGAATGCAAATTAAGGATGTGGGGTAATGGTGGAAGGAATATAAATATGGATCAGATGGAATTTGTTGATATGGGTCTACTAAGCAAAGATTCTGCATTCAATGTTGTAGCCCAAGTTAGGAAGGGCATTGCACGTTTGTTTGGGTGGGTGGCTGAAACATGAATCAAAAGGTAGTTGAAATTACCTGAGGTTGAAATGCCAGAACTGCCCTGGTATACTGTAGAGGAGGGGATCCAAAGGATTAGAGAAATTGGAATGATAGCATGGATTTATCATGAAAGACCTGCTCACACACACCTGGGATATCCAGAGGACACACTTTTACCAGGACTGTGAGGAATAAATTTGTGAGAATACCTGCATCATCCCTGAAGAGCTCTGTAGTCGCCCTTCTTTGTAGGTCAGATATTACTGAGGGAACTGCGTCACTGAGCTGTAATCCTTAAGCACAATGGGGCTAATTGGATCTCGACAGCAAAAGCCACATGGCAGCAGTTAATTGCCAAAGACAAGGTGGGCATGGCTACCATAATGATCAACAGACTCAAAGCAGCCCTGAAAATAATTTAATTGCAGAGACTTATGGCATTGACTTGTAGATAATGGTGTACATAGAAGAAAAATTGATGGGCAGATCACTAAACACTTGTTTGATCTGTATAAGCAGAAGAATTCTAGGTTAAGTGAACAAAAGTCTAACTTGAATTAAAAAAACAGAGAGTCATGGCCCATTAAATGATTCCAGATTTGAGACACTTTATATACCCAAAGCCCCTTGATTGAGGGGAAGACTAGGTACCCTTGGAGAAGGACCCTTTTACACTACTAAAAATTTATTCTGTTCATTTTTCTCCCAGCCTTTCCCAAGAAGACCTATGGCCTTTTGCCAGGGTAACTCTGCATTGGGAAAAGGAAATGATCAGATATTTGGGGGGTTATTAGACACTGGCTCAGAAGTGACATTAATTCCCGTAGGATTAGTGTCACTCTGGTCCACCAGTCAGAGTAGGAGGTCAGGTGATCAATGGGGTTTTACCTCAGGTCCGTCTCACAGTGGGTTCAGTGTGTCCCTGAACCCATTCTGTGGTTATTTCCCCAGTTCTGGAATGCATAATTGGAATAGACATAGTCAACAACTAGCAGAATCCCCATATTGGTTCTCTGACTCATGGAGTGAGGGTTATTTTGGTAGGAAAGGCCAAGTGGAAGCCACTAGAACTTCCATTGGCTAAGCAGTACTGGGTTCCTGGAGTGATTGCAGAGATTAATGCCACTCTTAAGCATTTGAAGGATGCAGGGATTGTGACTTCCACCACATCCCCTTTCAACTCTCCTATTTGTCCTGTGCAGAAAACATGTGGGTCTTGGAGGATGACAGTGGATTATTGTAAACTTAACCAGATGTGGTATCATTGCTTGAGCAAATCAACACATCCTCTGGTACTTGGTGTGCAGCTATTGATCTGGCAAACTATTTTTCTCAATAGCTGTTAGTAAAGACCACCAGAAACAGTTTGCATTCAACTGGCATGGCCAGCAGTATACCTTCACTGTCCTACCTCAGGGTTCTATCAAGTTTCCCACCCTATGTCATAATATTGTCCACAGGAAACTTGATCACTTCTCCCTTGCACAAGACATTACACTGGTCCATTATACTGATGATGTCATGTTGATTTGATCTAGTGAGCAAGAAGTAACAACTGAACTAGACTTTCTGGTAAGAATTTGTGTGTCAGATAAATCCAACATAAATACAGGGACTTTCCACTTCAGTAAAATTTCTAGGTGTCCAGTGGTTTGGGGCATGTTGAGGTATCCCTTGTAAGGTGAAAGATAAGCTATTGCACCTGGAGCCTCCACCTATGACAAGAAAGATGCACAATGTCTTTTTGGCCTCTTTGGATCTTGGAGGCAACATATTCCTCATTTGGGTGTGCTACTCTAGCCCATTTACCAATTGGCCAGAAAATCTTCTAGGTTTGAGTGGGAGCTGTTACAAGAGGAGGGTCTGTGACAGTCTAGTCTTCTGTACAAGCTGCTCTGCCACTTGCACCATATGATCCAGTTGATCCAATGGTGCTGGAAGCATCAGTGCCAAATAGTGATGTTTGGAGCCTTTGGCAGGCTTCTTTAGGAAAATCACAATGCAGGGCCTTATGATTTTTGAGTAAATCCTTGCCATCCTCTGCAGATAACTAATACCCTTTTCAGAAACAGCTTTTTGCCAGTTGCTGGGCCTTAGCAGAGACAGAATGCTTAACCATGGGCTACCAAGTTACTGTGAGAACTGACTTGCCTATCATTAGCTAGGTGCTGTCTGACACATGAAACCATAAAGTTGGAGGTGCACAGCAGCACTCCATCATAAAATATAGAGTATAGGAGAGAAATACTCTCTCTCATATATATATATATATGTGATATATATATGAGATATAAATATGTGGTATATATATATATCATAGAATATACATATATGTGATATATGTGATATATATATGATATATATATGAGAGAGCATATATATAGTCTCTTTTGTATATATCTCATATATGATATATGAGAGAGAAACACTCTTTCATATATTCCAAACATGGAATATATGAGAGTGTTGTAGCATGTCCTGATGGTACAAGTAAATTACATGTGGAAGTAGTCCAAATGCCCATGATCCCCATGCCTGCCACTTTACCTTTTCTTTCCCAGTGCAGAGCCATGGTCTCTTGGGGAGTTTCTTACAATCAATTGACTGAGGAAGAGAAAAATTGGTCTGGGATATAGATGTTTTTGCATAATAGGCAGGTACCACCTGAAACTGGACAGATGCAGCACTGCAGCCCCTTTCTGGGATGTCCCTGAAGGACAGTGGTGAAGGAAAATCCTCCCAAGGCATGTAATGCAGAGCAGTGCACCTGGTTGGTCATTTTACTTCAAATGAGAGCTGGCCAGAGATGCATATATATATTTATTAATGGGTTGTTGCTAATGGTTTGAATGGATGATCAGGGACTTAGAAGCAACATGATTGGAAAGATGGTGACAAAGAAGTCTGGGGTAGAGGTATGTGGATAGACCTTTCTGAGTGGGCAAAAAACATGAAGTCACCAGAGTGTGACTTTTAGAAGATTTTAATCAAGAGGATAAGATGACCTGTTTGGTGGATACCAATCAGCCTCTTTCCCATCACTGCTGTCATTGCCCAATGGGCTCATGAACAAAGTGGTCATGGTGGAAGGGATGGAGGTCATGCATGGGCTCAGCAACATGGACTTCCACTCACCAAGGCCAACCTGGCCACAGCCACGGCTGAGTGCCCAATATGCCAGCAGGAGAGACCCACACTCAGTCCCCAATATGGAAAAATTCCCCAAGGTGTTCAGCCTGCTACCTCGTGGCAACTTGATTACATTGGACCACTTCCATCATGGAAGGGGCAGTGATTTGTTCTAACTGGAATAGACACTTTCTCCAGATATGGGTTTGCCTTCCCTGCATGCAATGCTTCCACCAAAACTGCCATCTGTGGACTTACAGATTGCCTTACCCACCATCATGTTATTCCACACAGCATTGCCTCTGATCAAGGAACCCACTTCACAGAAAATGAAGTGTTAGTATTGGCACATGCCCATGTCATATCACATTCCCCATCATCCAGAAGCAGCTGGGTTGATAGAATGGTGGAATGGCCTGTTGAAGACTCATTTATGGTGCCATCTTGGTGGAAATACCTTGCAGGTCTGGGGCAATGTTCTCCAGGAGGCTGAATATGTTGAGTCAACATCCATTCTATGGTACTGTTTCTCCCATAGTGAAAATTTATGGGTCCTGGAATCAAGTGGTGGAAATGGGAGTGGCACCACCCACTATCACCCCTATTGATTCACTGGAAAGAAATTTGCTTCCTTTACCTGCATCCTTAAGCTCTGCTGCTCTACAGGTCTTTGTTCCCAAGGAGGAGTGCTCCTACCAGAGACACAGCAATGATTCCATTGAACTGGAAGTTGACTGCCACCTGGCCACTTTGGGCTTCTCATGTCTCTTAATCAATAGGCAAGGGAGGGGATTACTTTACTGGCTGGGGTGAGTGACCATGTCTATCAAGGGGAAATAAGACTGTAAATGCATAATGGAAGTTAAAAAAAAGCTGTTCTCCTGGAATACAGGATATCCCTTAATGTGTCTCTTATTATTGCCATGCCCTGTGATTAAAACCAATGGAAAACTGCAACAACTGATTGCAGAAAGGACTATCAATGGCCCAGAAGCTTCAGGAATGAAGGTTTGGATCACCACACTTGGCAAAGAACACAGCAAGCTGCAGTGCTTGCTGAGGGAAAAGGGGACATCGTGTGGGTAGTTGTGCCAATTTGGATATATTATGTCTGCCAGAAAAGCCATATTCTTTAATGCAGTCTTGTGAGAGCAGACTGACTAGTCTGTTGATTAAGGTGAAATCTCTGATTAAATAATTTCCATGGAGGTGTGGAACCTGCCCACTCAGGGTGGGTCTTGATTAGTTCACTGGACTATTTAAGAGAGCTCCAGAGCTGGAGCAGACAGAAATGCTTAGAGATGCTTGGGGATACATACAGAAGGACATTTGGAGATGCTAAGAGATGAAGCCCAGAGTTTGCCATGTACAAGCTAAGAGATGACCCTCAGATGCTTTGACAGAAACTTCCTGTGAGAAAGAAGTGAGGATGCACAGTTGCTGAGAGAGAGGAACCAAGGCAGATGCCCAGAGACATTTTGGAGAAAGCCATTTGAAACACAATCCGGGAGCAAAGGACCAGCAGACACTAGCCACATGCTTTTCCAGCTGATAGAGCTGTTCTGGATGCCATCAACCTTTCTTCAGTGAAGGTATCCTTTTGTTGATGGCTTAGATAGGACACTTTTATGGCCTTAGAACTTTAAATTTGTAATCAAATAAATCCCCTTTATAAAAGTCAATCCATTTCTGGTATTTTGCATAATGTCAGCATTAGCAAACTGGAACTGTAGTGGAAGAAAGTAGTGATAAGTATGAACTATGACCACGTGACCAGTTACAGGAACAAGAGCTGTGATGTATTTAAGTTATAGGATATCAATTTTAAGACTTAGTGGTACCCAAATACTTGCACACTATTCTGGAGAGATTTAGTGTTTCCAGTTGTACACATGACAGCTGAGTATCATTAGGTGAAGCACATGTATGTTATTGTGTTCTGTTTAGAGATTAAGTATAGTTTAATGTGATGTGTATAGCTGCCAAGTTGACAAGAGGTGCACTGTGATGGTTAGGATCATGTGTCAACCTGGCTATGTGATGGTGCCCAGTTGTCTGATAAAGCAAGAATTGGCTTAACCATTACTGCAAGGACATTTGTGGGTGGTTAATAAACCAGAAAGCTGTTTTATTAAATCATCAGTCAGTTGATTGCATCTGTGACTGATTGCATCAATGAAGGGCATGTTTTCCACAATGAGAGAATTCAATCAGCTGGATTTAATCAAATCAGTTTAAGACTTTTAAGAAAGAAGATAGAGAACCTTCACTTCTTTTTCAGCCAGCCTGTCTTGGGGAGTTCATCAAAGACCTTCATTGGAGTTGCTAGTTCTTGGTCTTCCCTACAGAATTTGGACTCATGCATCCTGCCCTATAGAATTTGGACTTGTGCATCTTGCCCTATGGAATTTGGATTTGTGCATCCTGCCCTACAGAATTTGTACTCATGCATCCACACAGTTGTGCCAGACACTTTTATAAAATCTCATATTTACAGATATCTCCTGTTGATTCTTTTTCCCTAGAGAACTGTAACCAACACAGTAAGGTACTAAAATAATTTAACATATTATGTAGAATATGTCTAGAAAGTATTACAATAATTAAAAGAGATTTTCTATCGAGTTAGCTAAATTTGCTTGGGTAAGATATTATTCATGTATTTAGAGATTTTTAAAAATTTCTAAAAACTTGGCAATGTTTTCACTGTCAGTGTTATATCCTGATGCTGATCTGTATGATGTTAGATGTTGTTAACCATGGGTTAAGTTATTCCTAGAAAAATTTACAGACCATAAAAACAACCAAATTTACTTGTCAGTTATACTACTTTGGTCTAAAGCTCCAAAACTTGAAATTTTCTCTAGTCAAGTTTATTTATACAACCTAATTCAGCTTTATCTGACATGAAACCTAGAATAAAGAATAATTTTTTAATAAGAAAATGAAAATATTTGCAAAATTCATTAAAGGACAAGAAAAAACATAAATCTCTTAAACTTCCCCAACTGGGGAATTCTTGCTATTCTCTTAAGCAATAGCGCTTCCCAATTTAATAAGCCAACCCCTCTATTTTGAGACCTGCCCTTACAAAACTTAGTGTAATGGCAAAGCTAAACCCACTTACAATTAATGTCAATGACTCACCCCCAGAGAACCTCTTTTGTTGCTCAAATGTGGTCTCTCTCTCTAAGACAAATGGTACAAATACTCACTACCTACCCCCTATGTTCGAAATAACTTCCAGGAGTGTAAATCCCCCCAGCAATGTGAGACGTGACTCCCAAAGATGAGACTGGACCTTACATCAGAGTATTAGTTGACCAAAAAAAAAGAATTAAATTTCAGTGGCTGCAAAATTTCAAGTAAAGTCAAAAAATCATTCTAGAAGTACTCATGCAAATTTCAGCCAAATATTGAAAACTGCTATAATGTGCCAAGCCACAACCAACAGTGATCCTAAAACCTCTAAAAAATACCCTGAGCTTCATCTTGCTCCTGCTTTTTTCCTGGCCATGATAAAATTTCTCACACAGTTTGTTTCTTCCAGATTAAAGGCCTTTCACAGCAAACCTCTGGCCAGAGGCTATGCTCCTGTTTACCATCTTAACCAGCCACTCTTAATAGCATAGCCAGAGACTACTATATTCCCAAAAGTAGGGCCTGTGACATGACTGACAGCTAGAAGATGGTACAGAAGATGGACCACAAGCCCAAATTCCCTTAAGATGAAGGGAGCTGGACATCTCTGAAGGGAAACTGAGGTGCGGTTAGAATTAGGGCAATGGCTGGATAAGCACAGGGCAAATTCACAGAACTGGTCAGGCATGAAGGAGAAGAAAAGCAATAGATAACACCTGGGGGCCAAAGGACTCCCACCTGAGTGAGTCATCTACAAACAAGGGTTGAGCCAACTGACCCACCCAAATGCACTATTTATCACCAGGCTCTGCCCCGGAGAGAAGTGAGGGTAGGAGAAACAGTCCCAAACAAGGAAAGGGAGTGGGGGAGTGAGTAAAACTAATCCATAAAAGCAGATTTCCCTGAGTGACATCATCCACATGGTGACATAACAGCTGCTGAAAACTTCTCTCCAGAGATTGAATGAAAAAAAAGGAAATTTCTGAATTGTTTGAAACTCTGGAGAAAATCCATACAAATGTTGAATTGAAGAAAGAGAAGAAATATCAGGTAGGAATTTTCTGTCCCAGACCAGCCAGTCCTTTCCCCTCTCCCTCACTCAGTGTCCATGTGAAAAGCACAGAAACAGCAGACTGGAACCCTCCCACCAGGGAAATAGATTTTAAAATCTCTCAGAGCAGTGAAAAATACTCTCACTGTTTGAAGACCCAGCAGACATGGGAGGACATATCAAGTCACAGATCACTGAGGGACAAAGAGACTGAGAAAACATGGACAGAGACTATTTCCAGTCCTAGGTCTGAAAGCTCTTCCACCACCCTTGAGGAAAGCAGCAGCTGGTGGCTGTTTCCTTGCCTTGGAGACAGCTAGAGTGCTGGGTCAGTGAGGGAGTATTTTGCCACAGGTAGAGCCCCACATTGAGCCATATTTTGGCAGGAAAAGTGAGGGCATAGGAATCCCAGTTTCAGCCTTGCTGGGTCATACAAAGCCTGTGCTCAGAGGCAAAGCAGCCTCCAGGGATGATTAAGTCACTGAACAGCACCACCTGCTGGACAGTCCAGAAAGCACAAGGGAAGTAAAATACTTTTTAAAAGATGCTTCTGACCCTTTCTTAGGAGCCTAGAATCTGGTCTACATGCCCTGTATGGAAACCTAGCATAGTTTTGCTGAAAATAGGGAAGATCCAACTGTTAAAGCAGTGTCCCAAAACAAACCCAGGTGTTGCTAGCCAGTGGAAAATATAGCACCACTGGAAGCCAGCAGATTTGTATTACCACAAACAGTGAACTTGCTTGGGTGCCAGTGCCTACCTCTCAACCCTGTGGCAGGACACAGTGGGTGCTGGATTTTGGGGAGAAGGATGGGGGGCAGAGACAATCTGACAACTAGCCAGGGAGAGAAACAAATTAAAAATAGAAATCAAAGTCAATCAACAAGAAAAACTTAGTAAAAAGAGAGAAAACAACCTCTAGAATAAACCAATCAAGAAAATCAGATATCTAGACAGCAAAAACACATGTGCCACATCAGGAAATGGAAAGATATGGCTCAGTCAAGGGAAAAAAATTAACACCTCAAGTGAGATTCAGTAGTTGAAACAGTGAATTATAGATGTTCAAGCAAATATTTTAAATCCAATCAATGATCTGAGAGAGAATGCCACAAAAGAGATGAAGGATATAAAGAAGACACTGGGTGATCATAAGGAAGAATTTGTAAACTTAAAAATAAACAAATGGCAGAACTTATTGAAATAAAAGGCACAATAGAAGAAGTGAAAAACACAATGGAGACATACAACAACAGACTTGGAGAGGCAGAAGAAAGGATCAGTGTGCTAGAGGACAGGACATCTGAAATCCTGCACACAAAGAAACAGATAGGGAAAAGATTGGAAAAATATGAGCAGGGTCTCAGGAAACTGAATGACAACATGAAGCACATGAATCTACATGTTGCAGGTGTCCCATAAGGAGAGAAGAAGGAAATAAGTAGCAGAAGGAATAATAAAGGAAATATCAATGAAAATTTCCCAACTCTTATGAAGGACATGGAATTACAGGTCCAAGAAGAACAGCATACCCCAAACAGAATTGATCCAAATAAACCCACTCCAAAGACACCTACTAATCAGATTTTCAAATGTCAAAGACAAAGACAGAATTCTGAAACCAGAAAGAGAACAGCAATCCATCACGTACAAGGGAAGATCAATAAGACAAAGTGCGGATCACTCACCAGAAACCATGGAGGTGAGAAGGTAGTAGTATGATATATTCAGGGTTCTGAAAGAAAAACTTCCAACCAAGAATCCTATATCCAGCAAAGCTGTCCTTCAAAAATGAGGGAGAGTTAAAAATATTTATAGGTAGACAGATACTGAGTTTGTGAACAGGAGACCTCCTCTACAGGAAATACTAAAGGGAGTGCTACAGAGAGATAGGAAAAGAGAGGAGAGAAAGGTTTGCAGAAGAGTGTAGAAATGAAGATATCAGGAGATAGAAGGAGAAAAGAATGTTCTAGAGGATTGATTGTATAGATCCAGGAATGGATAGTACAATACTGAGTGATGGTAGCACAATAGTGTAAGTGCACTGACAAAAGATGACTATGAAAATGGTTGAAAGAAGAAGGTTAGGGGTATGTATGACACTAGCAGGAAAAATAGAAGATAAAGACCGGGACTGTATAACTTAGTGAAACCTAGAGTGGTCAATGAGTGTGATTAAATGTACAATTACAAGAATGTTTTTTGCATGAGGGAGCAGCAAGAAGTAATGAAGTTGTGAGGTATGCAGCTAGGTGAATGGACTGTGAGGACAGTAGGTTGAGTGAATAAGCCAGAAATGAAAAGACAAACATTATAATGTCTCACTAATATAGACTAATAATAATGTGCAAACTCTGAGAATTGTATCTGGGAGCATGGGTTATCAGGGGAAGGCTTATGTAAAGCTTTCTAGATTGTAAGCTCTTACAGCAGTCACATCAATTCATGAGTTGTAACAGTTATTCCTAAAGTTTGAGATTCTGAGTTGTTTGTGTGTGATGTGGTTGGTCCTTGGAGCTGCAGGTGTCTGAGTGTCACCTGGGACTTGGAGCTAGAATTCAGCAGCTGTGAGTGTCAGCATTGCCCCAAGAATAAACTGTAAAGAGGCTGAAAAAGGAGATCAGACTTTGGAGATACGAACGAAATGGACTAGGTTGAAATTGGGGTAGATCAGACTAAAGACAGAGGATGATATTAACTGTGTTTTAAAACTTTGACTTTTGTGTGGGACCAAAGGAAGAGATGTTTATTTGGTGCAAAATCTATATCTTCTGTAGCACACTGTATAATTTAACTTGTGGGGTCTGTTTACTCAAATACAATAATTACATGGAACCTTGACTAGAAAGTGAGATCTTGTTGGTTTGTTCGGGTTAGCATAAAGTCCTGATACAGCCCAGATTAATTTGGGCTGAGAATAAAAAGTATTTGAAAACCTCCTTGAGGGACTGGTGAAAAATGCAGAAATATTAAACCTTCTCAGCTGGGGAATTCCTGATATTCTTGCAAGTGTTGGGGACTACCAACTTAGTCCAAGACCGTGATCTTGTGGCTTGCCATTATGAAGCTTGTTACTGCAACAGAGAGGCTGGCCTACTCACAGCTGTGCCTAAGAATCACACTCAGAGGGCCTCTTTTGTTTCTCAGATGCGATCTCTCTCTAAGCCAACTTGGCAGGTAAGCTCATGGCCCTCACCCCCTATGTGGGACATGATTCCCAGGGATGTAAATCTCCCTGATGATGTGAGTTGTGACTCCCAGGGATGAGCCTGGACATTGCATCATGTGATTGAGAAAGCCTTCTGAACCAAAAGGGGGAAGAGAAATGAAATAAAATAAAGTTTCAGTGGCTGAGAGATTTCAAATGGCATCAAGAGGCCATTCTGGAGGTAACTCTAATGCATTATATAGATATCTCTCTTTAGTTTATAGTTTATCAGAATAGTTAGAAGGAAATATCTGAAACTGTTGAACTGTAATTCAATAGCCTGAATTCTTGAAGGTGAGTGTATAAATTTATGTCTTATATGGTGTGGCCATGTGATTGTGAAAACCTCTGGCTCACACTCCCTTTACTCAATGTATGGACAAATGAACAGAAAAATGGGGACAGAAAGTAAATTACTAATATTGGTGTTGAGGGGTATGGTATGTTTTGAGTGTTCTTTTTACTTTTATTTTTATTCTTATTTTTATTCTTGGGGGTAATGAAAATATTCAAAAATCAATTGTGGTGATGAATGCACAATTATATGATGGAACTGTGAACAGTTGTTTTACACTTTGTATGATTGTATGATATGTGAATATATTTCAATTTAAAAATGGTAAAACAAATTAAAAGAAAATAAAAGCAGATTGCCCCACATTGCCAGGGCCTCTCACCTCTCACTCCCATTTTCTTGAGAGAGTGCCCACGTTTCCTCAAATGTGTGTTCAATAAACTTCCTATCTGAGTTCTCTAAGAAAAGAAAACATTAATAATGTGTGTATTCTCCTTAAGGCAAATATTTAACCTTGAAATGGTTAAATCATCCAAAAAAGGTTAAATCATCCAACTGGAAGGATTAAAGGAATTCTATAAAGGGATTATTTTATATCACTTTGAAGAGCATGTTTTGCAGCTTTAAGGAGACTTTTAAATAAAGTAGAAACTCATAAACTCTTCTTGTTACTGTTTTACAAAATTTTGAAGGGCTCTTGTTATCTGATTTCCCATACTGTATTTTCTTTGCCTGTTGATATTACTTAATGACAAGGCAAAACCTATCCATGGCCCAGAATTTTATGTTTGTACATATCTGTTTTGAGTGACCTTTGAGAATCCAAGATCTTGAACTTTCACACACAGGTTGCCAGAGTAGAAAAGTGAGCTAAAGGAGGACTTGAACATCTCCATTTATAATGTCCACTTCATTTTCTGATGTTCTCCAAGCAGAGTTCCTGGCTCTGTGCTCCACTTAGTTCCTCAGTCTGGCAGTTGCTGCTGTTTATACAAGAACTATATTGTTTTCATCTTCATACCTCCAGTACTTAGAGCAGAGCTTTTCCTTGTGCAATTATTTTAATATTGTCTTGAGTCCTACTTTGGGCCAGGAATTTTTATGGGTTCTATGAGGTAAAGTAGGAGAGAAGACAAGTCAATGCCCCCACAGAGTTTTCTTTCCAGGTGTACTTGAGCAGGGATAATAAACAGAATAAACAAATAGATATAAAATATCTCAGTAATAATGTTATAATAAAAATATACAGGGTGAAGGGATATAGAAAAACAGAGGCTTTTATGTTTAAATATGATGGTGAGGGGAAGCCCTCTCTAAGGAGAAATTTTTGCTTAGACTTGAGTGAAGTAAGGGGAGGAGTCATGCAGAGATCTGGGGAGGTAGTGATTGGGTTATGTTGTAGGCAGAGGAACAAGTGAAAAGCCCAAAGGTGCTAAGGCTTGCCTGGTGTGTCCTTAGAATAGCAAGGAGGTCTGAGTGGGTGAAGCACGAGTGACTGGAAGAATGCCAAGAGGTAAGGTTGAAAAGGTTGGAGGTCAGATCATGTAAGGACTTACAGGTGAGTACAATGGAAAGTCAATGGTGGGTTTTGAGCAAAGGATGGAGGGAATATGATTTGATCTAAATTACATTCTGGCTGATGTGTGAGAAGCTGACTTTGCTGGGGGCATGGGTGGAATCAGAGAGATAAATTAAGAACTAGTAGAAAAGCTGATGGTGGCTTGGACCAGAGTGGTTACAATGGAATTGTTGAGAAATAGTCTGACTTGAGATACATTTTGAAGGTAGAGTTGACAGTTATCTGTTATGTTTTTAGATTCCATACACCATATTTCCCAAAACTCATTATTGCTCTCACATCTGCTGATCACAACATGGACTCATCTTTGCTAGGGAATGTTTGTCTCCTGAAATCTTAAACTTGATTATCCCACTTTTTGATCATAATAATCTTTAATCCTTAAAATTCTCTCCTTCTCCTCCTTCTTTTATACTAATATCCATTTAATGGATATCCCTGGTCTTTAGACCTCCCAGCCCTTTTTCTGCTAGGTTACCAGGCTCCTTTTTTCTTCTTTCCTCCATCTATCAGCTCAGACTGCATCATCCACCATTTCACCTACTACGTGACATAGTTCCATAGAACTGTACTTTCTATTCACCCTTCACTTCAAGTCACCTAACAACTTCCATGCTTTCAATCTCATCAAACTATCTCACCTCTTATGTCACAAGTCATCAGGCTGGAATCCCTATGCCTATCATTCTATATATATAAATTTATATGCGTCCACACCTATTTTCCATGTTTTCCATATTTATTTTCTCTCTTCTTTTTCAAGTCTAAATAATACCTTTACCTCTGGTCTGGATATCATCCTCTCCCATTTCTATAGGTTCCAAACTCCATCATGTATGCCCTCTAAAGTTTACCCCCCACAAATTTCCCACTCAATCCTCTATCCTCTCTATCCATGATACAGTGTCTCACCTTCAGCATTGCCATTTTGTGGAAAGAGCAGTTTAAATTCACCATTGCTTCTCTTCCATTGCCTTTTCACTCTTCAAACTTTGGTTTAGTTTCCTCAAGCAAATATGAAATTGGTAGGCTTAAACCTTGGAAATTTATTAGCTTACAGTTTTGAGGATGAGAAAATGTCCAAATTAAGGCATCATCAAAGCAATGCTTTCTCCCAAGACTGCAGCATTCTGGGGCTGACTGCTAGTGACCTTTGGTCCTTAGCTTGACATATGGCAAGGCACGTGGTAGAATCTCTTGGTCTCTTCCTTCTCTTCTGGATTCTTTTCAGCTTCTTGCTTCCTGTGGCTTTCTCTCTGTGTGTCTGAATTTCATTCTGCTTATAAAGGACTCCAAGAATAGGGTTAAGACCCATCCTGATTTTGGTGGATCACACCTTAGTCTCATCAAAAAGTCCTACTTACAGTGGGTCCACACCCACAGGAATGAATTAACATTAAGAACATGTTTTTCTGGGGTACATACAGCATCAAACCACCATATCTGCCAATAGAAATTTGGAATGTTTCCCATAAAAATCTGCTATGAATTTCTATGTACAGACTTTCTATGGATACCTGCTTTTATTTCTCTGAACCCCAAAAAGATATGTTCTTTCTATATGGAAAAAACATTCATTCCATCACAATATTCCAAAAGTCTTAAGTCATTTCAGGGATAACGCTTAGTAGAAAGTCTCATTAAAATTGGTTATAGGTGTGGTCTGTCCTGGGGCACTATACCCCTCCATCTGTGAACTTGTGAAACCTAGAGAACAAGTTATATGCTTCCAATATACAAAGGAGGGACAGGCAAAGGGTGAACATTCACATTCCCATATGGAGAAATTAAAAGGAAAACAGGGGTTATGGGTCCCTAACAATTCTGAAATGCTGCAGGGCACACTCCATTAGATTTAAGGGTCTTAGAGTCATCCATGGAATGATGTTTTGTCCTCCAGACCTGATAGAGCAGCACCCCACCCCTTCCAAGTTAATGCACAGCAGCAATTCATTCCCTTCTTGAACACTGGTTCTACCCTCTCTTATCACCAGGACAGACTCATTCACTCCACACACACACACACACACACACACACACAGGTAAGCCTGCACTTTTGGCCCTAGAAGATGTCTTTGTTCCAGTCCTCAGCTCCCATGGTTCTACCCTTGCAGAGATTTTTCTTTCAATCTGTTCCTTTTCTGTCCTTTGAGTCCAGACTGGCAGTGGTTGCATTCATACAGGTCTCAAAACAAACATGTTAGTTTTGCATGTAGTACATAGTGATCTAAACCGTCAGACAGTAGGACTTTCCACATATCCTTCCTGGTTAACTGCACCTCCAACCTTGAATTGCACAGAAATTGCTGATTGGTTCCATAATGAGTTAAACCCTCACATGGAGCACTATACTCTGGGGACTTGCTTTCCCAAAACTCATAATTTCCTAAACTACCAATTTCTGGTTTCTTTGGGTTCAGGAGTTCAGTTCTCAGCTTACCCCTTTCCTCTTGCATTTTACTATAAACTGCAAGGGGGAATCAGGATGTACTTTCCAAACTTAGCTTGGAAATCTCCCCAGCTAAATATCCAAGTTCATTGCTTTCAAGTTCTGCTTTGCATGTAATAACAGAACTCAATTTTGCCGACTTATCTGCCACTTTAAATCAATATCAGCTTTCTTCTGGTTTCAAATAATACCTTCATAATTTCCTCCCAAGAGCTTATCAAAAGTACCCTTAGCATCCATATTTCTACCGACAGTCTCTTCAAAACAGTCTAGGACTTTCTACCAAGTACTTCACAATTCTAGACTAGCCATTACCCAATTCCAAAGCCATTTCCACATTTTTTGGTATTTGCAATAGCAGCAACCCACTTTCCTGGTACAAAAATCCATTTTAGTTTCCTAAGTTGCTCCAGCAAATATCATGAAATGGGTTGGCTTAAACAATGGTAATTTATTAGTTTACAGTTTTGAGGCCAGGAAAATGTCCATATCAAGGCATCATAAAGGCAATTCTTTCTCCCCAAACGTGGCATTCTGGAGCTTGCTATTGGCAACCCTTGGCCCTTATATTACCACCTGACAAAGCACAAAAATTCCATTGAGCTGGAAGTTAAGACTGTTACTTGGCCTTATTGGGCTTCTCATGCCTCTGAATCAACAGACAAGAAGGGAATTATTGTGCTTGTTGAGGTGACTGACCCTGACTCTCATGGGGAAATAGTATTGCAACTACATGATGGAGAGAAAGAAGAGTTTGCCTGGAATACAGGAGATTCCATAGGGCATTTGTTAATACTATCATGCCCAGTCATTAAAGACACTGAAATGCTGAAACAACCCAATCCAGGCAGGTCTATCAATGGCCCAGAAACTTCTGGAATAAAGGATTTGGTCAAACACAATGAAAGGAACCATGACCAGCTCAGGTGCTCACTGAGGGAAAGGGGGTATGAAATAGGTAGTGCAAGAAAGTAGTTATAAGTATAAGCTACAACTGTGTGACCAATTACAGAAATGAGGACTCTAATAATTATGAATATTTCTTCCTTATTTGTTCTGAGTATGCTTGTATATATACATAAAGCAAATATCTTTGTTTTCTTCCCCATTTTATCCCCTTATCATACAACATAAGTTGTATTAGCTTCATGTTGTAGTATTTAAGTTATAGGATATCAAGTTTAAGAGTAAATATAACCCAAGGACTTGCATCCTATCCTGGGGAGAGTTAGTGCATTTCTGGTTGTATTCAGGACAGTTGAGTATTGTTAGGTGAAAATATGACTGTTGTTTTTATTTAGAGATTAGGTATGGTTTAAGGAGATGTGTATGTCTGCAATATTGATAAGAGGTGGACTAGGATGGTTAACTTCATGTGTCAACTTGGCTGGGTTGTGGTGCACAGTTGTTTGGTCAAGCAAACACTGGCCTGATTGCTACTGTGAGGATATATTGTTGACTTAAATCACCGGTAATTTGATTGCATCTATAGCTGATTATACCTATAATCAATGGAGGAGATTATCTTCAACAATGAGATAAGTTTCATCCAATCTGTTGAAAGCTTTAAAAGAAGAGATCATTTTATTAGTCAGAAGAGAGATTTTCCATCTCTACTCCAGCCAGCCATCTTCTTCTGTAAACCTTCATTGGAAATCTTCATTGGAGTTCCCAGCTTGTAGCCTGCCTTACAGAATTCAGACTTCCCCAATATATATTCATAACCACTGCACTCCTTATTTCTGATGTGTCAGTCCTGTTTCCCTAGAAAACCCTGACTAATACAGTTCCCTTTGATTTGGTTTCTACTTTATCACTCCCCTGAAATTTCTCCCACAGGGGTCATATTGGGCTTTCCAATGGCCAAACTGAATGAACAAATTTTAGTGTTTTACTATTTAACTGCAAAATAAAGAGCATACTCTCCTAGTCCAGCATGCAAGGTGCCTGATGATCTGTACCTTACTTGCATTTTTAGGTTCCTCTCCCTATCTCCTGCCACAGATCTGCTCTCCAGCCATGTTAAACTATTTGCAAATCAAAAGTGTGCAATGATTTACTTTTCCTCAGCATCTTTTTATGTGACCATTTCTCCTTACTAGAATAATCTTGTGTTCCTGATCAACTTCTGTATCATTACTAGACTCAAATATGACAATTAGATGAAACCTTTCCAGACCTCCTCTGTCAAAAGTGAACACTTCATCTTCTGTATTACCAAAGCACTTCATACATATAGCACTATAATCATCATTATAATAATTCATTTATAAGCATTTCTACCCCACTAGACTGTGAGACCCTGGGAGGGAGGGAAGACATTCTAATTATCTTTATACCTTTATTCCCTTAGTAATGATAAAAAAAAACATTTGGTACTTAGTAAATATGTGATGGATAAAGAATTGAATTAACACTATCAATAAATATTTATTCAGGACCTCTTGAATTAATACTATCAATAAACATTTATTCAGGACCTCCTATTCTGAGATACTGTGCTATTCAGATTGTGCTATTCAGATTGTGGCTTCCAATCTATATAAGAGTTGAATAAAAAAAAAGACATAACTAAATAATAGCATAGAGTAACCTAAAATAAGGATTGAATGGATAAATACAAGTACTGTACTATGGAATTATAAAAAAGGAAGTATGCACTATTTTCTGGAATGGTCAAGGAAAACTTGAATTTGGTCCCAAAAGTCTGACAGAATTTTATTAAACAGGATGAAGGGGCTGGACATTCTGGACAGAAGGAAATGGAATGAGAAAAGATTACAGGGTAGGAATGTATGTGTTGTGTTCAGGGGACTGGGAATAGAAACATCTGATAAAAGTGAAAGTTTCAAGATATATCTCTACAACTTTCTCACTGTATGATCGTCAGCAAAGTTTTCTCACCAGTAAAATAGGATAATAATGGTACCTACTTCACACCTCATAGGGTTTTGGGGGACATAAAATGAAAAAAAAAAAGAAAAAAATTGTGTGTGTGTGTGTGTTGTATATTACACTTTACCCCTTAGTTAATGGGAACTCTTTGAAGGCTTTTTGACCAAAGGAGTGTCCCATAAAATGTTAGTTTAGGAAGATTAGTGTGGCAGTGTTGTATAGAATAGATTTAGAATTAGACATATCAGTTAAGAAGTTATTACAGCAGTTGTCAAGTGAAGTGATGGCGCTCTGAATAAGATAGTGACTGTGGGAATAAAAAGGATAATGAAACACTGTAAGGTATGTACAGGACTTGGAGATTAAATATACAAACTAAGGGAAAGAGGAGATTCAGCAGGACTCCAACATTTTAAGACTGACTAGCTAGGATGGTAGTAATGTCACTTACAAAATTGGCAGATAAGGGAATTGGAAGTCAGTGTGGGAAGAAAGAAGACAGTGTTGGTTTGAAGCTGTCATGTACCCCCAGAAAAGGCCATGTTTTAAAATCCATTCCTGTGGGTGCAGACCTGTTGTGGGTGGGACATTTTGGTTTAAGAGAGCTTAGACAGAAAAAGCCCCTGCAGGATATAGAGGAAGCCACTGGAGACAGAAGCTGAAAGAAAGGAAACCCAGGAGCAAAGGACCATCTGACACTGACCATGTGCCTTCCCATGTGACAGAGGTGTCCTGTATTCAGAGTAGAGGTATCATCCTGTTGATCCCCTGAGTTGGACATTTTCACAGCCTAAGAACTGTAAATTGTTAAGTTAATAAATCCCATTGTAAAAGCCAACCAATTTCTGGTATATTGCATTCCACAGCTTTAGCAAGCTGAAAAAGATTTTGGTAACTAGAAGTGGGGTGCTGAGATGTAAATAGCAAACATACTAGAATGGCTTTATAAGTGGATAAGGGGAAAATTCTGGAAGAATTTTGGGAAGCTTGATAGAAAAATCCTAAATTGCTTTGAAGAGACAGTTGGTAGAAATATGGACACTAAAGATACTTCTGATGATGCTTTAGACAGAAATGATGAAAGTGTAAATTGCAAACTTGAAGAAAGGTGATCCTTGTTTTAAAGTGGCAGAAAATTTGGCAAATTGAGACCTTGTGTCAGGTGGAAGGCAGAATTTGAAAGTGATGGGCTTGGATACTTAGCTGAAGAGATTTCCAAGTTTAAATGTGGAAAGTGCACCCTGGTTTCTCCTTGCAGCCTATAATAGGAAAGGGATAAGCTGTAAGCTGAATTCTTGGGTACAAAGAAACCAAAAATTGATAGTTTGGAAAATTTTGAGCTCTTGGAAAATGAACCCCTAGAGAATAGTGCCCATGTGAAGATATAACCAAACATGGAACAAGCCAACAATTTCAGTACAAGTCAGGATTGGAAATGCAGCTATCCAGGAAGGATTTATGGAAAGTCCTATTGTCTAACAGTTGGGACCTCTGTGTATTGCACGCAAAACCAACAAGTTTGTTCTGAGAGCTGTATGAACAGAAAACTGCTAGCCTGGACTAAAAGGGACAGGTTGGAGAAAAAATTACTTCAAAGGCAGAACCATGGAAGCTGAGGTCTGGAGACAGGACACCTCAGGCCAGGAGAGTGAGGGGACCCACCCTTGCAGTGGAAAGTGTGAACTTGCCCCAGAGTTTGCAGAGTTTCCATCTCATTGTTCAGGAAGAGTGTTACTACACCAGGGCTCTCAGATGCCTGGGGAGTTGAGGTGAGCTTGGCCACCCTGTTGTTCAGGAAGAGTGCTGCTGTCATAGGCTCCAGACAGGGTACAGCACATTCCCCAGGGATTTGGGAAAGTCTGGCTGCTACCCCACTGTTCTAAGGAAATGGAGCCTGTGATCCAGAGATGGCAGAGTGTATGGTTCCATGTTTTGTTGTATCCTCACATGGAGCATGTCCATCTCTATCCTCAGAAATGTTGGAGCCCTCACCCTAGTGTTTGGAGAGAACAGGATCCACTGTGCATACCCTTGGAAAGGATGGAACTGCCACTTTCTCAAGCCCCAAAGATAAAACAACATTCTTTAGATGACTTTCAGATCTGGAAATCTAACAGAGTATGCCCTGCAGGTTTTAAGAACTGTCTGGGTCTGGTGACCCTCATTTTCCTTCCAATTTCTCCCTATGGAGATGGAAACATCCACTCTATGACTGTCCCTCCTTTGTCTAATGGAAGATTACTTGTTCTAAGTTGCACAGATTCACAGCCAGAGGAGAATTTTGCCTTAGGACAGATAATGCCTGTAAATGATTTTGATGAGACTTGGTACTTAATATTGTTACTGAAATGATTTAAGGCTTTTGTGATATTGTGATGGAATGAATGTATTTTACATATGGAAAGAACTTGTCTTTTGGGGGTCCAGAGGGTGGAGTGTGCTGGTTTGAAGCTGTTATGTTCCCCAGAAAAGGTCATGCTCTTTTAATCTATTACTTTTGGTGCAGGTCTATTGTGGTTTCAAACTTCTGGTTAGGTTATTTCAATTTGAGATATGCCCCACCCCATTCAAGGTTGATCTTAATGCTTTTAATGGAGCCCTTTATGGAAGGATAATGAACACAAAAAAATCCAAGAGAGTTCAGAGAGAAACACCCAGAGAAGTTTGGAAAGAGCAGAGAGAAAGGCCCCAAAGAAGCTAAGAGAGGACTCACAAAAGCTCAGAGAAGAGTCCACTGGAAGCTGAAGCTGAACCAACGAAACCTGGGAGAAAATGCCTAGCAGATGCCAGCCATGTGCCTTCCAATTTGACAGATATCCCAGATTCCAAGAGCTCATCTTCAGAGTCCATGTGTCATCCTGTTGATGCCTTAATTGGGACATTTTTATAGTCTAAGAACTGTAAATCGTAAGTTAATAAATTCCAGATGTAAAAACCAATCAATTTCTTGTAAATTGCATTCCAGCAGCTTTAGCAAATGAAAACAAAGATAAACTTGCATTTGTTTGTCTTTTTTGACAATGCAATTAACATGCCTTGATTGAGTGTCCATTTAGATTGGGCACTGGTCAAAGGATATGAATAATACAGCGATGACATCTTTACCCTCAAGTAGTTTACAGTCTACTTGGGGAAACTATACAGGGCACTATAAGATAAATACCCAAACTTTTGAGTCCAGAAACCTGGAGGAAAAGCTGCATCATATTTTTAAATTCAGAAGATATTTCATAACTTCAGATTTCACTTTTTCAATATTTTATTGTGAAATTTAGCATATATGCTGAACAGTAATAATTTCAAAGTATGATTTAACAAGTAGTTAGCAAATTTTAAAGAATTTTATGAGTTACAGTTACACAATTTTACTTATTTCCTTATTGTAATATATAGCATGTATTCAGAAATGTGATAACTTTTGAAGTACAAATTAATAAGTGGTTACGTAGATAATTTCAAAGAAAGTTATGGGTTACATTTCCACATTTACAGTTATTTCCTTATCATGAAATAAGATATATACAGAAAAGTGAATCTTTTTGCAATACGATTTAATGAGTAATTATCGAGCAAATTTCAAAGAATGTTGTGGGTTACAAATCCACCGTTTCAGTTATTTCCTTCTAGCTATCCTAATACCCTAGCTTCTAGAATATATTTATATAAAGAATCAGTATTCATAATCCTTTGTTAAATCCTATCTTATCTGTTGCTACCCTTCTTCTTGTTTAATCACTTTCCTGATCTTCAGGGTGTCTAGGCAGTGACAGCCTTAAATTGTTCATATTGAAAAGGGTTGTCAACATTACAGGGAAGGGGGCTGCATTAGGTTGATGTTCTTAAAGAAGCTGTTGCCTTTATGTGTTAGGAATTGACTGGAATAGGAACACTCTGGTGAATTTAAGTTTCTGAAAATTATGCCTACTGAGAAACTTTTATAAAATCTCACATAGGAACCTACATATTTTGGGACTACTGTTGGTTAGGGCTTGACTTTAGCAATTTGAGGTATCTGGTTGGAGCTTGCATAATGATAAACTTAAGGATAGATTCTCAAATCTGTTTGAAAACTCTTCACCACTTTAACCTTATTTTATGAATTTCCTTTTCCCCTTTTGTTCCAAAAGGCATTTTCAATCCCTTGATACCAGACCCAGGCTCATTCTTGGGAGTTGTGTCCCACAACTTGGAGTCAGGTCCATGTAGTGGGGAGGTTAATGAATTTATTTGCAGGGTTGGGCTTAGAGAGAGAAAGGCCACATTTGAGAAGCAAAAGAGGTTCTCTGGAGGTGGCTTTTAGGCATAATTAGAGGAAGTCCTAGTCTTCTTTTTACAGGCATAAGTTTCACAAGAGCAATCTTCAAGATTGAGGGCTTGACTTATTAAGCAGGGGTTTCCTAATTTCACATAGCACATATTCTGTCCAAGAAAGATAGTCAATACCTCATATTATCTTCACTTAATTGTACAATCATAATCAGTCTCAATTTTGAAGAATTATCATAACACAAAACACACAAAAGTTCTTATCAGCACCTAAGATTCACCCCTAGTATTAGTCTATTCCTGGTAAGGTTTTCCTGCTAAATATAGTCTATAATACATAAGGGGTAGTTTTCCCACATAGCACTCAGATGTTAACTCTTTGTACAAGTGTCATACCATAGAAGTATATCATAAACACTTATTTTATTTGTAATGCCTTTAAATAAACACTTTCAATCATGTTCACCTTCAATGCAACACTGATACTTATAATATCATTAACAAACAATCATCACACCTCTCCATTCCCATAGCTTTAAGGTCACCCTCATTATCATATTAGGTTATCATTCCCACTTTACTAGCTTCTGTAAATCTCTAGGTCCCCTGTATTCAACATTATAAGACAAATTTTACATTGGTAAGGGAGTTCACATTACTGGTAACACACAATATCTCTCATTTTGTGCTTGACATATTTCACTCGGCATTATGTCTTCAAGATTTATCCATGTTGTCATGTTTCAGGACTTTGGTCCTTACTGCTGCATAGTGTTCCATCATATGCATATACCAAATTTTGTTTATCCATTCATCAGGTGAAGGACAATTGGAATGTTTCCAACACTTGGCAATTGTGAACTATGCAACTATGAACATTCATGTCCAAATGTCTGCTGATGCCACTGTTTTCAGATCTTTGGGGTATATACTGAGAAGTAAAATCGTCAGATCACAGGGTAATGATATTTAGTTTTCTGAGGAACTGCCAAACTATCTTCCACAGTGGCTGTACCATTATACAGTCCCACCAGCAATGAATAAGTGTTCCAACTCCTACATATCCTCTCCAACATTTGTAGTTTCCTGTTGTTTTTTTTTAATGGCAGCTATTCTTATTGGTGTAAGATGATAGCTGATTGTGGTTTTGCTTTGCATTTCCCTAATAGCCAGTGAATATGAGCATTTATTCATGTGTTTTCTAGCCATTTGTATCACCTCTTCAAAAAATGTCTTTTCATATATTTAGCCCATTTTATAAGTGGGATGTTTGTACTATTCTCGTTGAGTTCTACAAGTTTTAATATATGCAGGATATCAGTCTCTTGTCAGATATATGGTTTCCAAATATTTTCTTCCATTGCATTAGTAGCCTCTTCACCTTTTTGACAAATACCTTTGAGGTGCAGAAGCTTTTGATTTTGAGGAGTTCCCATTTACCTATTTTTTCTTTTGTTGCTTGTGCTTTGGATGTAAGCTACTTCATGTTACTAGGTCTTGAAGATGTTTCCCTACATTATCTCCTGGAAGTTTTATGGTACTGTCTCTTATATTGAGGTCTTTGATTCACTTTGAGTTAATTTCCATATAGGATGTGAGTTAGGGGTTCTCTTTCATTCTTTTGGATATGGATATCAAGTTCTCCTAGATCAATTTGTTGAAGAGAATGTTCTCTAACAGTTCAGTGAATTTTGGGGGCTTACCAAAAATAAGTCAATGATAGACCTGGGGGTCTATTTCTGAACTTTCAATTTGATTCCATTGATCAAAATCTATCTTTTTGCCAGTACTATGCTGTTTTTGACTACTCTTGCTTTATAGAAGTCTTTAAAATCAGGAAATTTAAGTCTTCCCACTTCATTCTTCTATTTTAGAATGTTTTTATCAATTGGAGGCCCCTTTTCCTTCCAAATAAATTTGGAAACTAGCTTTTCCAAGTCTGCAAAGTAGGTTGTTGGAATTTTGATTGGAATTTGATTGAATCTGTTAGTCAACTTGAGTAGAATTGACATCTTAAGTGATGTTTAGCCATCCTAACAATGAACACAGAATATTGTTAGGTTCCCTTTGATATCTTTTAGTAAAGTTATGTAATTTTCTGTGTAGACCTCTTTTGCATCCTTGGTTAAGTTTATTCCTAGGTAGTTGAATTTTTTAGTTGCTGTTGTGAATGGGACTTTTTTTTCTTGAGTGTCTCTTCAGTTAGTTCATTTCTAGTGTATAGGAACATTACTAAATTTTTCACATTAATCTTGTGTCCCACCATTTGCTGAATTTGTTTTTTAACTCAAGTAGCCGTGTCATCAGTTTCTCAGGATTTCACAAATATATGATCATATCATCTGCAAATAATGGCAGTTTTACTTCTTCCTTTTGAATTTGGACGCCTTTTATTTCTTTGTTTTTCCAGATTGCTCTGAGTAGAATATCTAACACAATATTGAATAATAATGGTAACAGCAGGCATCCTTGTCTCATTCCTGATATTAGGTGGCAGGCTTTCAATCTCTCACTGTTGAGTAGTATGCTGGCTGTGGGTTTTTAATATATGCCTTTTATCATATTGAGGAAGTTTTCTTCAATTTTTACTTTTTGAAGTGATTTTATCAGAAAAGGATGCCAAATTTTGTTGAATGCTTTTTCAACATCTATTCAGATGGTCATTTGATTTTTCCATTTTGATTTGTTAATGAGTTGTATTACCTTGATTTTCTCATGTTGAACTACCTTTGCATGGGTGGAAGAACCCCACTTTGGTGTGGTGTATGATTCTTTTAATGTTCCTTTGGATTCGATATGCAAGTATTTTGTTGAGAATTTTTGCAACTATATTCGTTAGGGAGATTCACCTGAAGTTTTCCATTCTTGCAGTGTCTTTATCTGCTTTTGTTATTAGAGTTGTGTTAGCTTTATAAAATGAGTAAGGTAGCATTTCATTTTCTTCAATTTTTTGAAAGAGCATAAGCAGGAATGGTGTCAATTATTTTTGGAAAATTTCGTAAAATTCTCCTGTGAAGCCATCTGGCACTGGATTTTTATTTGTTGGAAGCTTTTTTATGACTAATTGGATATCTTTACTTGTGACTCGTCTGTTGATGTCTTCTATTTGTTCATGTGTTTCCAGGAAATTATCCATTTCCTCTAATTTGTCTTTTTTTGGCATAGAGTTGTTCATAATGTCCTCTTATGATTTTTATTAATTACTTCAGGATCCACAGTATTGTTCCCCCTCTCATATCTGATTTTTTTATCTGGGTCTTCTCTTTTTTTTGACTTTGTCATTCTGGCTAAGATTTTGTCAAACTTGGTGATCTTCTCAAAGAGCCATCTTTCCATTTTATTTATTCTCTCTATTGTTTTGTGTTCTCAAGCTAATTTGTTTCCATTTTAATCTTTCTGTTTTCTTCTACTTGCTTTAGGATTAGTTAGCTGATCATTCTCTAGCCCCTTCTGTTGTTCAGTTAGGTCTTTGATTTTACCTCTTTCTTCCTTTTTAATGTATGCACTTAGCTATAAATTTACCCCTTAGCACTGACTTTGCTTCATCCCATAGCTTTAGATGTGTTGTGTTTTCATTTACATTTGTCTCTAGATATTTACTAATTTCTCTTGTAATTTCTTCTTTGACCCACTGATTGTTTAGTAGTGTTGTTTAATCTCCACATGTTTGTGAATGTTCTGGTTCTTTGGTGGTTTTGACTTTTAGTTGCATTGCATTATGGTCAGGTAATGTACTTTGAATAATTTCAATCTTTTAAAATTTTTTAAGGCTTGTTTTATGCCCCAGCATATGATCTATCCTGGAGAATGTTCCATGAGCAGTAGAGAAGAATGTATATCCTGGCAATTTGGAATGTAATACCCTCTATATATTTTTAAGTCTAATTCATTTGTCACATTTTTTAGATACTCAATTTCCTTATTGGTCCTTTGGTTATATTCCATCTATAGAAGAGTGTGGTGTATTTAAGTCCGCCACTATTATTGTAGAAACATCTATTTCTTCCTTCAGTTTTGCCAGTTTGTCTCATGTACTTTGAGCTCCTTGATTAAGTGCATAAACATGTATGATTGTTATTTCTTCTTGGTGAATTGTCCCTTTTATTAATATATAGTGTGTTTCTTTGTCTCTTATGACATCTTTGCATTTAAAGTCTATTTTATATGATATTAGTATTGCTACCCCTGGTATTTTTTGGTTGTAGCTTGTGTATGGTATTTTTTTTCCATCCTTTCATTTTCTATCTTTTTGTGTTGCTGGGTCTAAGATGAGTCTCTTGTAAACAGCATATTGATTGTTCATACTTTTTAATACATTCTGCCAATCTATATATTTTAAATGGAGAGTTTAATGCATTCACATTCAATGTTATTACTGTGAAGGCAGTTCTTGAGTCAACCATCTTATCCTTTCATTTTTATTTGTCAGAACTGTTTTCCCCCTCACTCTCTTTCTTTCCTTTAAGTTACCCTTACTAATACTCTTCAGTTCTCTCCCCTGCTCCTCAGACATCTCTCTACTTTCTTTCACAGCAAGCAGACCTCCCTTTAACATATCTTGCAAGCAAGTCTCTTGCTAAGAATTTCTCTCAGCATTTGTTTCTCTGTGAAAATTATAAACTCTCCTTCAATTTTGAAGGTGAAGTTTTCTGGATAAAAACAATTCTTGACTGGCAATTTTTCTCTCTCAGAATCCTAAATATTTCATACCACTGCCATCTTGCCTCCTTGTTGCCCACTGAGTAGTTAGCACTTAATCTTATTTGGTTTCCCTTGTATGTGGAGAATCACTTCTCCCTTGCTGCTTTCAGGATTTTGTTCTTCTCTTTGCTATTTGACAATCCATTTAGTATAAATCTTGAAGTGGGTTTATTTGTTTTATTCTATTTGGATTTCATTGGGCTTCTTTGATTTGCATATTTGTCATTTAGAAGAATTGGGAAATTTTCCACAACTATGTCTTCAAATACTTGTCCTAGCCCTTTATTCTTCTCCTTCTGGGACATCAGTGATTTTTATATTTGTGGGCTTCATTTTCATCATTTCCCTGAGATCCATTTCAAATTTTCCAAATTTTTTACCATTTGTTCTTTTGTGTGCTCACTTATACTTTCTTCTACTTCTTCAAATCTGCTTTTGTGTGTCTCTAGTATATTTTGAATTTGATCCACAGTATCTTTTATTTCCAGAAGATCTGCTATTTTTTATTTATTCTTTCAAATACTTTTTATGCTCTTCTAGAGTCTTCTTAATGTCCTTTATATCTTTAGTCAACCCATTGAAGTTTCTTTTGAGATTTGTGTGTACTTTTTTGATTAATTGTTAAAAGTTATGTGTGTCCTCTGGCTTTTTAATTTAATCATTTGGCTTGTTCGTATCTTCTCATTTCTTTATGTGCTTTATGATTTTTTGTTGTTGGCCTTGGGGCATTTGCTTATATTTATAACATTATTTTGGGATATGCAGGATTATTTGAACATGTATCTATACTTTGGCAGAGATGCATATTGGTGAAGCGCACTTTCCGAGGCCTACTAGCAGACAGTACACATTTTATTCAAGCCAACTCTCCTTGAACATTTCTTGTGCACTAAGCAGGGTCCAAACTGGGTGAAAATATATTTAGTGCACCAGTTATCCATGTGTAGTAGGTATTGTCAGGCCTGTGAGTGATGGGCAGGCCCTGTGCAGTTCAGCATGGAGTCAGCTCTAGGGCACAGTGGGTCTGGCAGTTCCCAGAGCTGTAAGTGGACCAGTCTGGTGTGTGAGGCTGCATGTCTCATCCTCCCTGTCTTCCATGCACTCATGAGCCTCTGGTATTTGGGAGGGGCTCCTGGATCTTCAATGTGCTACCCTTTCCTCTCCACTGTATACACCATGGGAAGGAAGAGTGTATGTGGTCACTACAAGACCACTGAATCCTGGGCTCTCTCTCAGAAGCTCTTGGTCATGGGTCTCTAAAGGGTTATCTCCCCAACCAACTGCTGAGATGGGTGCATGGGTCATAGAAATGTCCTCCCTTCCATGCTTGGCAGCCGGCTCCAGCATCCATTACCTGGTGGCAGTCCTAGCTGAAGAGTCACCTCATTCTTTCAAGTGAAATCTCTCTGCCTCCCCATCTAAGTCCCCATTATGTGTTATTGATGTCCCTGTACAGCCAGTGGCAACTTGGAACTGTTGTCCTGGGGTGGTTTCTGCCCTTTATCCAGTCTTTTTTACAGAAGAGAATTTTGCTCTGCCTCTCCTAAGCTGCCATCTTTCCAACAAAATTCACTTTTAAAAAACTTTTAAGGCTGAGGAGGGCCAATGGTGGCAGAGGGAAGAGTGGAATTTAGTCCACTGGAACAACTATTACCAGCAAGGAACAGCTAGCAAATAATCTGGAATAACTGCTGGGGGACAACTGTGATAGTCCACACATTGTACACCAAACTGGATTGGGAAGAATGGTGGAGATCACAGCATCAAATCTGTAAGTAAAAGCTGTGGAACAATGCTGAGAGCCCCCTACCCCCACAGCTGCAAAGCCTCACTGTGGTAGAGAACGGCACCCTCCAAGTGAGTGAATATAGCTCAACTGAGATCCAACTGGGGTTTTAGTTAACAAATATGAATTGCTGAATACAAGCTACGAAACCCAACAAGCAGACAGAGCATTTTAGTGACTACTGACCTTCAATAACCGAAAGACTCATTTGTGCTGGGAGGGGAAGCCCAGAAGACTGGGTGTTACCTCCAGTCAATAAGTGAAACTGGGTGCTGTATACTGGTTCCAAAAAGGGGCATTCTGTCCCCTTTTCTCCTTTTCAATCTGAAGGGCTCAGAAGAGAGCTGCCATCATTTTCAGTTCACAGCACTCTGACACAGACAGAGGTGGAGATAACAGAGTCAGAGAGAGTATTCAAATGCAGATGATAAATCCCTATGTGGTACATCTTCCCTAAGAGTAAGGAGGTGGCGCCCAGCTTTCCCTTTAGCACTAGACCCCAGAGCTGGGGGGAAAGAGCCAAACATAAACTAAGGAGGCCACAGCTCCTTACACCAATCTGGAGTGATAGGCTGAGAGATGCCATGTCCTGGGCAGGTTAGGAAAAGCACAGCAACTGGAAACCACACATGAAAGTCTGTCATTCCTCTAAGATACACCCTGAATATAACCCCATTCTGAGATCTGTACCCATTCTGGTCTGGGAAAATCTGACAGGCATAACCAAGGAAACCAGATGCCTAGACAACAGAAAACTACAATCTCTACTAGGAAAAATGAAGATATGGCCCAATCAAAGAACAAACTTACACCTCAGTCAAGATACAGTTGAGATATTCTTTCACTTTAATGAAACCATCTATTAAAGATTTTCAAAGAGATACACTAAATCACATAAAAAACCAAATCAATGAGTTTAGGGGAGATATAACAAAACAGACAAAGGCTATAAAGAAAACACTGGGTGAACATTAATTAGAAATCAAAAGTTTGAAAAAACAACTAGCAGAGTCTATGGATGGAAATGAAAGACACAGCACAAGAGATGAAAACCACAATGGAGACATACAACAGATCTCAAGAGGCAGAAGAAAACACTCAGGAACTGGAGAACAAACCACCCGAAATCCTACACACAAAAGAAAAGATAGAGAAAAGAATGGAAAAATATGAACAACATCTCAGGGAATTGAATGACAATATGAAATGCATGCATATACATTTCACAGGTGTTCCAGAAGGAGAAGAGAAGGGAAAAGGAGCAGAAGCAATAATAGAGGAAATAATCAATAAAAATATCCCATCTCTAATGAAGGGCATAAAATTACAGATCCAAGAAGTACAGCATACCCCAAACAGAATAGATCTGAATAGACCTACGCCAAGAAACCTAATAATCAGATTATCAAATGTCAAAGACAAAGAAAGAATCCTGAAAGCAAGCAAGAGAAAAGTGATCCATCACATAGAAAGGAAGCTTGATAAGACTATGTGTGGATTTCTCAGTAGAAGCCATGGAGGTAAGAAGGGGATGGTGGGATATATTTAAGATGCTGAAAGAGAAAAACCACCAATGAAGAATCCTATATCCGGCAAAACTATCCTTCAAATATGAGGGAGAGCTTAAAATATTCTCCAACCAACATACAATGAGAGAGATTGTGAACAAGGTACCTGCACTATAGGAAATACTAAAGGAGCACTACAGACAGGTAGAAAAAAACAGGACTGAGGGGCTTGGAACACAATTTTGGGTGATGGTACCACAGGAATATAAGTACACTGAACAAAGATGACCGTGAGTATGGTTGAAAGAGGAAGGTTAGGAGCATGTGGGACACCAGAAACAAAGAGGAAAGATAAAGACTGGGACTGTAAAACTCAGTGAACCCTAGAGTGCTCAACAATTGTGATAAAATGTACAAATATATTTTTACATGAGGGAAAACAAATGAATGTCAACCTTGCAAGGTGTTAAAAATAGGGTAATATTGTGGAAAAAATATAATCAATGCAGACTAGAGACCATAGTTAACAGAAACTTTGTATTATGCTTCCTTTAATGTAACAAAGGCAAAACTAAATGCCTGTGAGAGTGGGACATAAGGGAGGGGTATGGGGTCCTTGGCATTGGTGATGTTGTCTGACTCTTTTATTCTACCTCAGTTTAATTCTGTCTTTCCTTTCATTGCTTTTTGGCTGTCATGTTTATTTTCTTTATTTTTCTTTTTCTTTTGTCTCTCTAACTTCTTTGATTCTTCCTCCTTCTTTGTGGAAGAAATGGAGATGTCCTTATATAGATAGTGGTGATGGTGGCAAATATGTAAATATATAACTATACAGGGAACCATTGATTGTTTACTTAGGACAGAAAGTAGAGTGGATGAACAAAACCATCTTTAAAAAATGGGTTGATGAAGAAACCTTGAGGGCACTACATTGAGTGAAGTAAGTCAGACACATTAGGAAAAATACTGCATGGTCTCACTGATATGAACTAATTATAATATGTACACTCATTGACATGAAATATAAGTTACCAGGATATAGAATGAGGTTAAAGAATGGGGAGTGGTTGCTTGTTATGAGCAGAATGTTAAACTAGGTAGAACCTAAGTGTTTGGAAGTGGACAGAGGTGACAGTAGCACGTTATTGTGAGAATAACTAACAGTACTCAATGGTGTGTGAATGTGTTGGAAAGGGAAGGCTTAGAGTCATGCATGTCACAAGAAGGAAAGTGGGAAGTTAAAAGATGGGAATGTATAAAACAGTGAATATTGTATTGACAGTGTCCATGGTTAACTGGACATAAAAAGAGATTTCTAATTTTAGAAATCTCTTTCATGACCTAGAACAAATATATGACACTATAACTAGAAGCTAATAATAGAGGGGCATATAGGGAAAAATGTACCTATTGCAATCTATGTAGTACATCTTACAGTATTTTAACATTCTGTCATCAAGAGTAACAAATGTACTATACAAATATTATGAGTCAATAATGGAGGGGGCCTGGATAGGAGTAGGGGAGGAACTGAGTTTTCTTTTTTGTCTTTATTTCTTTTCTGTAGTAATGAAAATGTTCTAAAAACTGGAAAAAATTTTGGTGATAGATGCACAGCTGTATGATGGTACTGTGGGCAATTGATTGTACACTTTGGATCTTTGGATAATTCTATGGTATGTAAACAATCTCAATAAAGTGTAAAAAAAAGAGAGAGAAAAAAAAATGCCTGCTGAAATTGTCATCAGGATTGCCTTGAAACTCTAAATCATGTTGAGAAGAATTGAAATTTAAACAATATCAAGTCTTCTAATCCACAGTCATGGTATGTTTCTGCATTTACTTCAGTCTTCCTTGATAGAACATAGATCATTGTTTATATTTATTTGTAAGTATTTTTTTTTTGAAGTGCTGACAGAGGAGTTGTTTTTTTAAATTTAATTTTCTAACTGTTTTCTACTAATGTATAAGCATACAGTTTTGTTTGTGTTTTTGTGTATTTTTATTATAGCTGTAACCTTGCTAAATTCACTTAGCAATGAATTAATCATTGTTTTATAGCTTCCTGGGAGTTTTCTAAATAAACTATCATACCTTCTGAAAATAGGTGCATTCTTACATCTTTCTTTCTGATGTTTATGCTTTTCATCTCTTTTTCTTGCCAAATGCTATGGATGGAATGTCAATACACTAATGAATTGCCTTGTTCCCCATCCTAGGTGGAAAGTATTTTCTTTCAACATGATGTACTATGCTATCTGTATGATTTTTATAGATTCCCTTTATCAGTTTAAGGAAATTTCCTACAGTTCCTGGTTTCCTAAGGGTTTCTACCATGAATTGGTATTGAAACTTTTGTCAAATGTTTTTTTTCTCAAGCTACTGATAAGTTTATATGGATTTTGTCTTTTATTTTATTAATATGGTGAATCATATTGAATGGATTATTTTTGAATATTAAACCAGTCTTGCCTTATGGGAAAAATATTTTAATATCTTTTTTATCCAAGTATGAAATATGATCATTATAAAACATTTAGGAAATAGATAAAAATGAAAGAAGAAAAGAAAATCACATAATTCCACCAGCCAGAGAACCCACAGTTAATATATAGGTCTATTCACTTTCAGTTTGCTTTCCAAAAAATGTATATGATAACAGTGTATTAGTGTCCATTTTACTATACCATCACCAGTACTAGATTATTAGGGGTTATCATTCTTTTCAATTATCATTAAGTTGATAGGTGAAAAACAATATTCCTTTTTTTGGTTCAATTTTCATCTACAATTTTTAATGAGAATGAATTTTTCAGATATTTACTATTTACATTTTTTATGAATTTTTGTACAAATGTTTTGCTCATTTTTAAGTGCCTGTTCTCATGTTCTTTGATGTTTTAAATCAAAGCCCATTTTTTTAAAAAATGATCTCTTTAACCAACATTTCAAACCTCATAACCTAGTTTTTGTGGATGAAGAACACACCCTGTTCATCTTCATATTATGTACACTATTGTAACTTTTAACCTTTAATCTTTCTCCACTCTGTTGCCATGAAGCTGTGTGTTGCTATGACTGAGAATACTCCCTTCTCTTTGTTTATCATTCACTCAAGGGGGCAAAGTAATGCCAACCACTTGACCCTCCACCAAGACAGCTCATTCATATTCTCCTAACATTAATCCTGGAACAAAATGGTGGTATCATCTAGACATCCATTAAAAAGACATAATAAGGGGCAACCTTAACCTACCTCATTTTTCTATTAGAAAGTTATATTTTTTACTTACTTAAATAATTCTAAATTGATAACATTTTCACATAGCTACCTCCTTAGAAATCATGACATTACAGATATTTCTGATTAGATGTAAATGTATAACCAGTTTTGAAAATATGTTAGAGCATGAAATAAATAGAATATGTGAATTTGTAGACACAGAAAGTAGATTACAGTTTAGTGGGATCAAGGAGAAGGGCACATGGGAGTTAATGCGTAATGGTATAGAGGTTCTGTTCAGGGTGATGGGAAAGTTCTGGTAATGAATGGTGGTGAGGATAGTGAAACATAGTGAATGTGATTAATCTCACTGAATGGTATGCTTTGTGTGCTGGTTAGCATCCATTATGCCCCCACAAAAGCCATGTTCTTTAATGCAATATTGTGGGGGCAGACTTATTAGTCTTTTGATTAAGGTGGGATATTTTGATTGAATGTTTCCTCAGAGATGTGGTCCATTCATCTGTGGGTGATTATTTCCATGGAGGTGTGGCCCTGCCCATTCAGAGGGGGTCTTGATTAGTTCACTGGAGTACATAAGAGAGCTCAAGTGCTGGCACAGACACTGACACTTGGAGATGCTTGGAGATGCTAAGCAAAGACATGAAGTCCAGAGTTTGCCCCAGAGAAGCTGAGAGGACTTCCAGATGCTTAGAAAGAAATGCCCCCAGAAGAATCAAGCAGAGATCTGAGAGAAGTTAAGAGAAACAGAAGGCCAGAGGCAAATTTTTGAAACACAACGTGGGAGTAAATGACCAGCATATGCTAGCCACCTGCCTTCCCAGATGACAGCAGTGTTCCAGACACCATTGGCCCTCCTTCAGTGAATGTATCCTCTTGATGATGCCTTAGTTTGAACACCTTTGTGGCCTTAGAACTGAAAATTTGTAACCTATAAAATCACCTTTATAAAGTCCAATCCATCTCTGGTATTTTGCATAATGGCAGCTTCAGCAAACTGGAACACTTGGCAAGGGATGGAATGGGAACATTTAAGTTGTATATATGTTTCTACATCTTTAGAAAAATATAAATAAAAAGAGACAGTGGCAATTAAATTAAATCCATAATCCTGGACTGGATCTAATAATGGAGGAGAAAAGACCAAAAAGACATCGTTGGAACATATGAGAAAACTGAAATATAGACTGTAAGCTATATATCAATGTTAAATTGATTCAACTTGCTAACATTACTTAAGGTGGTTACATAAGTGGTACCTTTGTTATCAGGAAAGTATATGGAAGTATTGTGTTCAAAGAGCATGATGTATAAAATCTACTTTCAAATATTAGCAAATAGAAAGATAGTTGATAGAATGATACAGCAAATGTGGCACAATGTCAATAGTTGGTGGGTCTGGGTATCTGGGGTAGGGGTATGATGGAGTTCTCTGTATGGGTTTTCTATTATTTTGAAAGAGTACTGTAAACTTGAAATTATTTAAATCAGAGTGCTTTAAAATATATATTAAAGAAGACTTGCAGATAGGCACTCAACTATTACAAGTGACAATTTAATCCAGGCATGTAGAGAAGAATGGAATTGCCAGTATGTATATATTGCACAGAAAATGTTTGGTCATACAGTGAGGACAGAAGGTGTGAGCTGGTTGCAATCATTTATACTTTAGCGTTTTTCACTTATCTTAAATTTTCCTAAGTATCTTTCTTACCTCCCTTATGAAAAAAACATACAAGAAAATTTTAACTATTTCCAAGTATCTCTTCAACTTGGGGAAAAGAATCCTATCCAGATGTTTCTTATGCTTCCCTTCCATTTATTTTTGTCATAGTCTTCTGACCTCTGTGTTATCCTTTTGATACTAAAGCATTTTGTAGCTGTGTGCAACCTACTGTTACTGTTTACCCAATGATATTTAATTTTGCTTTCTTTCCTAGAAAGTCTTGAACAAGTGCATTTGTTAATTCAAGTACTTTGCTGTTCTAGTACAGAAAGATGCTTTTGTGACATAATTACAAAAGGGACATGACATGTAGAACCTGGTGAGATGTATCATGGGATGTTACATTGTTTATCCACTCAGGGTCATACTAACAGTAGATTTGGTACCAAATGTTGCTATAGCATAAGGAAGAATACCTCATCTGGAATGCAAGGTGTGAGTATTGTTTATATGATTTCTTAGCTTTATCCCCTACAAGGAGTGAATTTTTGTTCTAATGTTGTTTCAAAAAAAGAATTTCACCCAGGAGGCAAAGCATAGCTATTCTGGTATATTTGTTACACTGAAATTTCCTCAGAGAGTTTCTGACTTCCAAAAATATTTACATTGAAAAAAATGTCATTTCAACATGAAACAGAACATAGCAGCACAAAAGCATAAATTAGAATCTATGGAAAGGCCCTCTGGCTTTAAAGCTAAGTTTGAAAAGAGTCATGTTGCCAAAATGACAAAGCCTTCACCTAGAAGTGAGTCATTATTCCAACCCAGCTCTTGAAGGGCTTGGATCAGCACAGCCCTAAGACCAAAGAATAAACCAGGCACAGAGTGAGGCATGGGTTTATTAGGTAGCAGGTAGGCTTTCCATTTATTCATTGTGCTTAGTTGAGAACAGCCAGAGTATGGCTTAGAAGTCGTGTCAGTTATCCACCCCTGAATAAGGAGGACCATTTTCAAAGTGACCAGGTATCTTTTTGACAGTTGCTCCACTTGCAATAAGGAATTATGTGCAGCACACAATTGTTTTTCCACGGGCTGTATCTTAGTTCTGTCCTTTTCCATAATTGTGACCAAAAGCCAAGGGCATTCGTTTAGAATATTGCCTCTGCCACAGACCCCACCCAAGGCCAGTATCACTGCTGGCTACATCCAATTCACAGGGCAGGTCTGGATCTATGGTTCTCAGTGCTTGTACCTGTGTTATTGCCCTTTTTGTCTTTCAAATGCAGCCTGTTGGGAGGTGTCCCATTCCCATGGATAGCCTTTCCTAATCAAGACACACAAAAGTTTTAACATTTGGGATAAGTGAGGAACAAAAGGTCTCTAATACTGCAACAACCCCAATAAAGCCATTAGTTGTTTTGGCATTTGCTGTGTGGGGAAACATTGTACCTCATCAATTATAACAGAAAGTATAATTTTTGTCTTACCCAACCATACAATACCTAAGAATTTGACAGAGAAGCCAGGACCTTGCAGTTTGTTGTAACTGACTGCCCATCCCCCACAAACAATGTGGGATCAATGAACCTGAGGCTTCTTTTAATTCTGAAAGAGGGTTACTGGTTAGCATGACATCATCCATATAGTGATATAGAGTTACACTTCTGGGACTTTTCCACTTAACCAAGTCATTTGCCACGAGACTGTGGCAGACAGTTGGGTTATGTACATAGCCTTGGGGAAATACAGTAAAAGTCCCTTGTTGGCCTCCCCCAGAGAAGGCAAATGCAGACTGGCTGGATTTTTCCAGGCAGATACTAAAGAAACCATTAGCAAGATGATTGACACAACTGGGTACCAATTTCTGGTAATAAGCCAGTGATGTTTGGGACTGTGGCATACATTGGTGGTGTTACCTTGTTTAGCTCCTGATAATCTACTGTTATACACCACATTGCATCGTGCTTTCCTACTGGCCATACAGGATTATTGAAAGGTATATGGACTGATATTATTATCCCCACCTGCCCCAACTCTTTGATAGTGGCTGAGATTACTTGGTCCCCTCCCAGAATTTTTTATTGTGTTTTACCCATGAAACTCAAGGCAGGGGTACTTTTACAGTGGATCATTTTGCCTGCTCCTTTAGGACCACTTTGATCACTCTACACTGGAAGCAGAATTCCCCTATAGTGCTTTGCAATGTGGCATTCTGTAGAAGTCCTAAATTGTATTCTGGTATGGAGGAAATATATACCATATACACTTGTGCGGGCAAGCTCTCATTTTTAATGTTACACTCTGCCACTTTGCCTGGATCATTTCCTCCCCCATAGCCTTCTATAGCCAGTACTGATGTGAAGGTTAGATTCATGTGTCAACTTGGCCAGGTGTTGGTGTCCAGTTGCCTGCTCAAACAAGCACTGGCCTATTACTGCAAGGGCATTTGTGACTGGTTAATATACAAGAAATCTGGTTTATTAAATCATCAGTAAATTGATGACTGCACCTGTGGCAGATTACATCAATGAAGTGCATGTCTTCTGCAATGAGAAATACAATCAGCGTGATTTAATCCAATCAGTTGAAGATTTTTAAGGGAGAAAGAGAGGGGAACTTCACTACTTTTTCAGCTAGCCAGAAAGCATTTCCTGAGGATTTCATTGAAAACTTTCATTGGAGTTTCCAGTTTGCTGCCTCTTCTATGGAATTTGGTCTCGTGCATCCCCACAGTTGCATGAGGAACTTTTATAAAATCTTATATTTACAGGTACCTCTTGTTGGTTCTGTTTCCCTAGAGAACCCTAACTAATACAACTGACCTGTGGAATCACGTTACATTCCCACAGATTTATGTATATTTGGCTCTTGCTAACATTTGCAGCTGATTAGTAGGGGACAAGTAAATGATTAATTCTGCATGTGGCCTCTGTTCACCAGGGTCCCCAGCTATTGTTTGCACCTGGGGATCTCAACCTCCCATCTATGGAAAAGAGAAAGGGGCTTGCCATGCCTCCTCTGGGGAAATGGAGGGCTCCTGGGCTTAGGCTCCAAATGGTGGTTTCTTTTCTGACTTCCTTTCTCCCTCAGAGGCTTGGGAATTCACTTTAGTAAATCTTTGGCCCTCAGGCTGTTTTCCCCATAGTTTTACCAGAACTTCATCAGATTGCCTATCTATAGCTTCCATCCCTGTGCCTGCTGCAATGAGGTCCACCCACATACACAATTAGGACTGTCATGCCCCTGGGGAGCCTTTCACATTGCCCTTACTCCTCCCCAATTTTCCCACAACCTCTCCTACTCTCCAAGGTCGGCCAAAACCTGAGAGGCAAGGGAAATGGACTATCCTACCAGCAGAGTTAGGAGAGACATGAGAGGCCCATAGAAATGGTTGGGGCAGTATGCAATACTGTGTCTTTCATTCCTGTGGTAAAAGCTTCAGTGTCAGAATCTATGAAAGCCATGGCATAAATGGCATCTTTCATTCCCAGACCCCTTAAAATATCTTGAAGTGCCTCCATATTTTGCCAATGGGGGGCATTGTGTGGTATATCTCCTTCATTAGTCCATGCAGCCTTACACCCATCAACCAGCCATACCAATAGGGAGATAGCTTTTGTGTTAGCTGAGGTAGAATACCAGCATTGAAGTAGTGAAGGGTGGGTTGTAATAGATGCCGGTTTACTTATCTCCAGTCCAGATAGCACTACCCTCTTCTTTCCAGTGTCCCATAACCTCAGAAACCAATTGTGAAGGGACTTCCTAGATTTTTCTATTCCACTTCCCTAAATCATGCAATTCATCAGTGGTATAATTTCTCATAGTAATGTGTAATTTCTGTTCAGGAGTTTGGAATTTCTGAACCCTAGGGGTTGATCTTGTGATTCCTTCCATTTCTATTGTATTATGGGCACACCTGTTGGGGTTCTTCATCCTCCTCTACTTCCCATTCATCCTCCCCTTCCTATTATGAGGGGGAGTCCATGGGGTCCCATGTATTGGGATCCCTTCCCAGAGTAGCTAAAACCCTCTGAAATTGAGCCTAAGGCAATTTATGGCCTTTGACTCAGGAATATCTTCATGTCAGTCTCTAACTTATCATCCACTCAGAGCAGACAGAGAGTCCTTCATTTCCACTTTGTCAAGGTACATAACTCTTTCTAGTTTTACCTTCTCTTCTAAAGGGCATGTAGTATCTTTTGCCACTTGTTCTCCTTCAGTAGCCATCTGCAAGGCTCCTAACAGGCCATGCTATGGCTGCCAGTATTTGGTGGTCTTTATTCTTCTTAATCAAATTTAGTTGTACTTCTATTTGTTGCAAAAAAGTTAGCAACCCCACTGAAGTTTCCAGGGCAACCCCACATTCACATGTCAGTCCCCACCCATTCAGGAGGGCAGCCACCCCACCCCCATGGATGACACAGACCAAAATGGGATTTTACCTATGGATTCTCCCTTCCCAGTGTTCATGCCAGCTATGGCCAGTGGCTCTTTGGTCTCCTGGCTGGTTCACCAATTGTTCCAACCCAGCTCTTGAAAGACTTGGTTTGGCAAAGATCTAAGACCAAAGAAAATGCCAGGCACAGAGTGAGACATGGGTTTATTCAGACTTACAAACAGGAGACAGTTCTTCCTGGAGGCAGCTGTCTGAAAAATGGAAGTTAGCACTCTGAAAGGGTGGGAGTACAAGGGAAAGTTATAAAGATTTAGGATAAAGGCATTCCATAGGGTGTGAAAACAGTTTCAGTAGAGTCTCATGATACAGGGGTCTGGAGGTTGTTATCAACAGTGATCGGGGAGGGGAGTTTCAATGTTTTGTTTTTGATATCATCTGTACATACTTTCTTCCTTGAGAAGGTCCAATGGCCTTCAAATTCTGTCCCAGTCACACAGGCTGCTACATGCTGTGGGGCCTAATTCCACATTATGGTTGGGGAGCCTGGGCCCTGGTTCCCCACAATTCATGAAACATTAGTGTCTAATGTAGACCATGGAATGCAACACCAGGTGTTTACTTTTGCAGTAAGTTAGGTTAGGGGATATTGGGGGTGAGGATCAGAGGTAAGTTCTAAGTAAAATAATCCTCAACAAGATTAAGCATCCCATTGTAAAAGCTTGAGATTCCTGTTTCTTCAAAATCATTCAATCATTGACTTGGAAATAACCTAGGATATCCACTAGAGTTTATCACAGTGCTGAACCATAGTAGGGACTTATTAACTAGTTGTCTAATGGTGAAGTGAATGATAAATATAACAAAAATTATCTCCCAGGTTTTTTGAGAACAGATAAAAAATGTAAATTCCCTGAACTTGCATAGAATTATATGACAAACACATTCTTCAGAAAGTCCCTACAGAGATGCTCAACTCTGTAAAGCCAAGTAAACCTCTATTTAAACATGTCTGGCCCAATTAAAAATAAAGCCCTGCTTATACTTATTCCACCCCTATGAGAATAACAGGTCCCTACTCAAATCAACAGAATCTAGCCAACATCTGCCTTTTTTTTTTTATAAAACTGTCATCTCTCTCTGACCTCAAAGCTGCTTCCACTTCTATAAGCCTTGGCTTCCTTGCTGCAGCAATCTTGGTGTCCTGAATAAAAAGCTATATACTGCAACTTAAATTCAATTTGTCTTTTGATAATTTCTAGTTTCCACTGATATACAGGTTTCCTTCTGGGGATGCAGGTTTTGGTGAATTTCCAGGTGAGGTAACTATGGCTGACCCCTGTGTCTGCTGCTGATCTGCCTTGACTCATAACCCCAAGGTAATCTCTTACTATATCTGAAAAAAACTCAGCTTGTGTTGAGTTCAAGAACATTTTGTTCCTGAATTTTGTTTAGGTACTTTTGGTTTTAAATTTTTTAAAATTTCAGTTATTTTATTTCAGTGCTCTCATCAATTCCTATACTTGATTTCATTTCTCTGTCACTCCTCTTTCTCTCTTCCACTAATTTTCTGTCTCTCTTAGAGGCATAGAGCTTGGAAATTGGTTAGACCCAATAAACTGACTCCCAATGAGCAACACTTAGTGAGTGGTTGGCCATTCCTCTCACTCCAGTATCAATACACAAATGTTTTCACTCTCATCCTTAAAACTGGGATGAGTCTCCTTTACTACCCAGAATGATCCTTATGTTCAGTTCTAGGCACCTGTTTGGAACCTTCACTTACTGGTGGATTCTGCTAAGGTCAAAGTGGTACCTGAATGGCTGCACTGAAAGACATAGTGGTCCAACACATGAGGTGCACAAGCAACATTTTGTCTGAACACAGAAAATGTGCTGTTCCTGCTCTAAATTTCCCTCTTCTCTGCCTGCAAAAACACCTGCATCTTACATATACTCACACTTTGGGCTTGTTACTGTGTTTTCCTGTTCATGGATGGATCTGATGATGGGCAATTTGTCTTTGTAGTGGCCACTTCGGGAAGCTTTTGATAACACTTAAGGGGCACCTTGGAAAAGAAATGATCAAGATGTCCCAGGAAAAAGGGTACCATTCATTGATTGGTACTCAGAGGTTTCTAAACAATAATAGCTTCACTTTAAATATTCATTGGAAAAAGAAAAGACCAAAAACAGATTACAGGAAAATGAACTTCTCACCAAACCTACCACTTCCCCAGTTTCCCTTTACTCAGTCTTTCCACTATAGTCACCTGTACTGGTTCCTCCTTCTGGCCTTATTTATACCATCGCTTTTCTTAGTGACACTTGAAGTAAATTATCTAGTCCAAACTTCCCTAAATATTAAACCTTCTACTGAACCTGGCATGCATGTTAGTGCAGAATTTAAATCCTGAATTTGAACAAATCTTAGAGCTATCATAAAAAGATTCCCTAAATTCAAACTGGACCAGCACATATTCACAGAAGAATTTAGATTTCTTTTGGATGCATATGATCCAGGGCAATCTGACCTATATCACCTTGTACACATGTTGGTCAGAACCTGGATGGCAATAGCTGACCCAGAAAGGGACATACAGGATCCTTCCTTCCACAATAAACCTGATGGTAAAAAAAAGACACCCAAATAGAATAAACCTTCTATAAGATTACATATCAGGGGAAAAAATCTTAAAAGTCTCCTCCACAATGCTGGGGAAGCTTTAGCCTTCATATTGAACAGACAACATTGCTTTCTCCTATCAGTTCTGATAAAAGTATAAAAATGAGGCAAAGATAGTAAGACAGCTCTTTTATATAAAACAGTGAGTTGTATATCTCTGTGTTTTGTTTTTCTGTATTTCTAAGTCAGTTTTTCTGACTCATGGTTGAAAAATTTCAAGTTATATGTCCTCTATTTGTGTCTGTGTGTATGTTTATGCATATATAGGTATATTATTTTCTCACCACTGGAAGGTATTGCCAATTAACTTGCAAAATTCCACAAAGGAACTCTGTTCAAATTAGCTTTAAAAGATAAATAAGCCATTAAATGAATGAAATATGCCTAAAATCTCAGAAAAAAAAACTAAAACTAATACTCCCAATGTCAAGGTTTAATATAAACAAATAATTCTGTAGAGTTATCAATGTTAAGTACAAAACAAGCATACCATTTTATTCCAGTTGGGTACATTCTTCCTAAATTTATATAGGTTTACTCTTCAAATGAGCTAGCGTTATATCTACCAGATATTTAGGATGTTTAAAAAATGGAAATTGTATTTAAGAAAGTTCAGTTAGTGTTCTGAAAAACTATATTTCAACCCTAAATATTTTATAAAATGTCAGCTAAAGAGAGTTTCCAAGATATTTTTCACAACCTAAATATATACGGTGTGCAAAATGTGTTTTTAAAATATATATATAACATTTTAATGTAATTTTATTGAGATATATTCACATACCATAAAATCATCCAAAATGTATAATCAGTTGTTCACTGTATCATCATACAGTTGGGCATTCATTACCACAATCAATTTTTGAACATTTTCATTACTTCCCCAAAATAAAAATAGGAATAAAGCTAAAAGTAAAAGTAAAAAAAGAACACACAAAAGAGCCCCTAACCCGAACCCCCCTATTATTCATTTACTTTTTTCACCAGTTTTCAACTCATCTGTCCATACACTGGATAAAGGAACTGTGAACCAGAAGGTTTTCACAATCACACATTCACACCATATAAGCTATTTAGTTACACAATCATCTTAAAGAATTCAGGCTACTGGAATGAAGTTCAACAATTTCAGGTATTTCCTTCTAGCTATTCTAACACACTAAAAACTAAAGAGAGATATCTATATAATGCATAAGAATAGCCTCCAGAACGACCTCTCAACTCCATTTGAAATCTCTCAGCCACTGAAACTTTATTTTGTTTAATTTCTCTTCCCCTTCTTGGTCAGAAGGCTTTCTCAATCCCACAATGCTGGGTTCAGGCTCATCCCTGGGAGTCATGTCCCATATTGCCAGGGAGATTTAAACCCCTAGGAATCATGTCCCATGTAGTGGGTAGGGCAGTGATTTTACCTGCCTAGTAGACTTAGAGAGAAAGGCCACATAAGCAACAGAAGTGGTTCTCTGGAGGTGACTCAGGCACAATTATAAGTAGGCTTAGCCTCTCTTTTTCAGTAACAAGCTACATAAGGGCAAACCCCAAGTTTGAGGTCTCGGCCTTCTAAAGGTTTGCAAGAATATTAGGAATTCCACAGGTGGGGGAGTTTAATATTTCCACATTTTCCCCCAGTCCCTCAAAGGGGCTTTGCAAATACCTTTTTGTTCTCTGCCCAAATTACTCTGGGATGAATCAAGGTTTCACACTAACCTGTACAACCAACCAGATCTCACTTCCTAAAAATTATATAACATTTTAATATCACTTTAAAAAACCAGAAAGCACAAAGACTACCAATTATCAATTGCATGGAATTATTAAATGTTTGTATTTTGTCAGATTTGTAAGAGAACATATTACCTTTTTAAAAGAAATTATAAGAGTAATTCCTTATGTTTGAATCACTCAGAGACAGGAGTGAGGAATTAATACTGGAAAAAGTTCCAGCAAATATTTTGGGAAGACTTAAGAACAGATTTCAAAGCTAATGGGTATAGTGTCTTCTCATATTGTGGAGTCATCCAGGAAGTTTGGGCCAACTTCAAAACTGGCTGATAAGGGTCACAGCATAAAGTTGTTCAGTCTCTGAGTGTTCAACCTGAATCCTAGATGGGTGGAAATTTTGTTGAGCTCAGCTCATGAAAGGTAGGTCTAAAACAAAGACAATCTTGGAATCAGACAAAGGCAGTTTCTGCAAGAAAGATGTTTTGTTTATTTTATTATGCTTTCAATTTTATTTGAGTAACATATATACAACCTAAAATTTCACCTTTCAAACACATACTAATATATAATTCACTAGAGATTATTACATTCACAATGTTGTCCTACCACCTCCATTCATCCACTACCAAAATTCTTCTGTCAAGTCAAACAGAAATTCTGTACGAATTAAGCATTAACTCACCATTACCTTTACCACCTCAACCTCTGGTAACCTATATTGTAGTTTCTGACACTATGAATTTACTTGTTATTTCATATCAGTGGGATCATACGATAGTACTTTTTTGTCTGGCATATTTCACTTAACATGATGTCTTCAAGGTTCATCAATTTTGATGCATGTATCAAAACCTCATTCCTCTTTATGACTAAATGTTATATTGTATATACATACATTTTATTTACCCATTCATTGGTTGATGGATACTTAGGTTGTTTCAGTCTTTTCCAGTTGTGAATAATGCTACTACGGAGACCAGTGTGCAAATGTCTGAGTCTCTGCTTTCAATACTTTGTGTATATACCTAGAAGTGGGACTGCCAAGTTGTATAGTAATTCTATACTCAACTTACTTTTCTAATGAAGCAGAAAACTGATTTCCACAGCAGCTGCATATTTTTCATTCCCACCAACAATGAATGAGTGTTCCTATTTCTCCACATAGTATTCAATTGTTATTTTCCATTATTTTAAATAGTAGCCATTCTACTGCATATGAAATAGTAGCTCACTGTGGTTTCAATTTGCATCTCCATATGGGTTAATGTTGTTGATCATCCTTTCATGTGTTTATTGACCTGTTGTACATCTTCTCTGGAGAAATGTTTATTCAAGACATTTGTCCATTATTTAAGAGGATTGTTTGACATTGTGCTGAGTTGTAGGATTTCTTTATACATTCTGGATATTAAACCTTTACCACATAGGTGTTTTCCATATATTTTAATGCATTCTACAGGTTGTGTTTTTATGTTTCTGAATAAGTCCTTTCATGCACAGAAGTTCATAATTTTATTGAAGTGTCATTTATCTAATTTTCTTTTCTTGTTCATGCTTTTGGTGTAAAATCTAAGAAACCATTGTCTAAACAATGTCCTGAAAATGATTCTGCATATTTTCTTCTAGGATTTTTATAGTATTCATTCTTGCATTTTTATCTTTTATCCACTCTGAGTTAACTTTTGTATAAAGTGTGAGGAAGGGGTCTACCTTCATTCTTTTACATATGAATATCCAGTTTCCCAGCACCCTTTATTCAGCAGACTATTATTTCTGCATTGAGTAGACTTGACAACCCTTTCAAAAATTTTTTTTCAGAGACTTCAACCAACAGCTGCAAAATCTACATTCTTCTCAAGTGCACAAGGATCATTACACAGGATGCACCCTATGTTAAGACAAAACAAGTCTCAATAAATTAGAAATATTTAAATCATAACTGTATCTTCTCCAGTCACAATGGAATGGAGCTAGAAATCATTAACTAGAGGAGAAATGGAAAATGCAAATGTGAAAATTAAACAACACACTCTTAAACAACTGATGGGTCAAAGAAGAACTAACAAGGAAACTAAGAAATATCTTGAGGTGAATGAAAATGAAAAACAGCATAAAAAAATTATGGGATGCAGCAAAGGCAATGCTGAGAGGGAAACTTATAGCTCTAAATGCTTCCATAAAAAAGAAGAAGGATCTGAAAACATAGACCTAATCTCACAAGTAGAGGAATCAAAAAAGAACAGAAAACTAAACCCAAAGTGAGCAGAAGGAAGGAAATAACAAAGTTTAGAGCAGAAATATATGAAATATAGAATAAAAAACAGTAGAGAGAATCAACAAAACCCAAGGGTGCTTCCTTTAAAAGGTCAGTAAAATAGACAAAACTTCAGCATGAGTGACAAGAAATAGAGAGGACACAAATAACTAAAATTAGAAATGATAAGGGTTGCATTACTACCAACTCCACAGAAATAAAAAGAATTATAAGAGCATACTATGAACAACTGTAAAACAACAAACTAACTGAAATGGACAAACTCTTAGAAATACATAAACTGTCTACACTCACTCAAGAAGAAATAGAAGCTCTCAATGGAACAATAAAAAGTAAAGAGATTGAATCAGTATTCACAATTATCCCAACAAAGAAGATCTCAGGACCAGACAGCTTCTCCAGTGAATTTTACCAAACATTCAAAGAAGATTAACAACCATCCTACTTAAACCTTTACAAAAATTGAAAAGGAATTAACACTTCCTATCTCATTCTATGAGACAAGCATCCTCTAATAACAAAGGCAGATGATACTGCAAGAAAGAAAATTACAGGCCAACATCCCTTATGAATATATATGCAAATATCTTTAAAAAAAACTAGCATATGAAATCAAAACTGCACATTAAAAGATTTATACACCATTCAAAAGTGGGTTTTATCCCAGAAATGCAAAGGTGGCTGTACATGGGGAAATCAATTAACATAATAGACTACATTAATAGAACAAAGGTAACAAAAAAAATGAATCATCTCAATTTAGGTATAAAAAGAATTTTAAAAATCCTTCATCCATTCATGATAAAAACAGTAGATAACTAGTAATAGAATAAAACATTCTTATAATGCTAAAGGGCATATATGAAAGAACATAAAACACCATACACAATGGTGAAAGACTGAAACATTTCCACTAAGATAAGGAATAAGACAAGGATGCCACTGTCACCACTGTTATTCAACAGAGTGCTGGAATTTCTAACCAGGGCAATTAGGCAAGGAAAAGTAATGATAGACATCCAAATTGGAAATGAAGAAGTAAAACTTTCCCTGAAAATTGAATTGAAAAGCAGGGACTCAAGCAGATACTTGCACACCAGTGTTCATAGTGGAATTCAGAATTGCCTAAAGAGTCAAGCAGTCCAAGTGTACATCAACCAATGAATGGATAAATAATTTGTTGCATACAAACAATGAAATATTTATTCAGTCATAAAGAGGAATGTATTCTGATACATGCAACAACATGGATGAATCTTGAATACATTACATTGAGTGAAATAAGCCAGACATAAAAGGACAAATATGGTGTGATCTCACTGGTATGAGATAATTAGAATAAGAAACTTAAGTTATAAGCTAGAATACAGTTTATTAGTGGTTAGGGTGGTGCTAGAGCATGGGAGTGTCAATGCTCAATTGGTACAGAATTCCTATTTGGAGTGATGGAAAAGTTTTAGTAATATAGTTGGTGATAGTAGCTCAACATTGTGAACATAATAACAGCACTGAAATATGTATTTGAATATGGTTAAAAGGGGAAACTTTAGGCTATGCATATGTTACTAGAATAAAATGTTTGTAAAATCATAGTTCTGTAAGACACAATGAGCCTTGATGTAATATATGAAGTATAGCTAAAAGTACAATTTTTTTTAAATCATCATTTTATTGAGATATATTCACATACCACGCAGTCATACAAAACAAATCGTACTTTCGATTGTTTACAGTACCATTACATAGTTGTACATTCATCACCTAAATCAATCCCTGACACCTTCATTAGCACACACACAAAAATAACAAGAATAATAATTAGAGTGAAAAAGAGCAATTGAAGTAAAAAAGAAAACTGGGTACCTTTGTCTGTTTGTTTCCTTCCCCTACTTTTCTACACATCCATCCATAAACTAGACAAAGTGGAGTTTGGTCCTTATGGCTTTCCCAATCCCATTGTCACCCCTCATAAGCTACATTTTTATACAACTGTCTTCGAGATTCATGGGTTCTGGGTTGTAGTTTGATAGTTTCAGGTATCCACCACCAGCTACCCCAATTCTTTAGAACCTAAAAAGGGTTGTCTAAAGTGTGCGTAAGAGTGCCCAACAGAGTGATCTCTCGGCTCCTTTTGGAATCTCTCTGCCACTGAAGCTTATTTCATTTCCTTTCACATCCCCCTTTTGGTCAAGAAGATGTTCTCCGTCCCACGATGCCGGGTCTACATTCCTCCCCGGGAGTCATATTCCACGTTGCCAGGGAGATTCACTCCCCTGGGTATCTGATCCCACGTAGGGGGGAGGGCAGTGATTTCACTTTTCAAGTTGGCTTAGCCAGAGAGAGAGGGCCACATCTGAGCAACAAAGAGGCATTCGGGAGGAGGCTCTTAGGCACAACCATAGAGAGGCCTAGCCTCTCCTTTGCAGCAACCGTCTTCCCAAGGGTAAAACTTATGGTAGAGGGCTCAACCCATCAAACCACCAGTCCCCTATGTCTGTGGTCATGTTAGCAACCATGGAGGTGGGCTAGGCGAATACCCCTGCATTCTCCACAGGCTCCTCAAGGGGGCACTACATCTTTTTTTTTTCCTTGTTTTTCTTTTTTTTTTTTTAAACTTTCCCTTCTTTTTTAAATCAACTGTATGAAAAAAAAAGTTAAAAAGAAAACAAACATACAATAAAAGAACATTTCAAAGAGACCATAACAAGGGAGTAAGAAAAAGACAACTAACCTAAGATAACTGCTTAACTTCCAACATGTTCCTACTTTACCCCAAGAAAGTTACATAATATAGCAACATTTCAGTGAACTTGTTCCTACTACATCCATCAGAAATTAACAGACCATAGTCATTTCTGGGCATCCCCAGAACGTTAAATAGATTATCTGTTCTTCTTGGATTATTGTCCCCCCTTCCTTAATTGCTCTCTACTGCTAGTTCCCCTACATTCTACATTATAAACCATTTCTTTTACATTTTTCAAAGTTCACATTAGTGGTAGCATATAATATTTCTCTTTTTGTGCCTGGCTTATTTCACTCAGCATTATGTCTTCAAGGTTCATCCATGTTGTCATATGTTTCACGAGATCGTTCCTTCTTACTGCCGCGTAGTATTCCATCATGTGTATATACCACATTTTATTTATCCACTCATCTGTTGAAGGACATTTGGGTTGTTTCCATCTCTTGGCAATTGTGAATAATGCTGCTATGAACATTGGCGTGCAGATATCTGTCTGTGTCACTGCTTTCCGATCTTCCGGGTATATACCGAGAAGTGCAATCGCTGGATCGAATGGTAGCTCTATATCTAGTTTTCTAAGGAACTGCCAGACTGACTTCCAGAGTGGCTAAACCATTATACAGTCCCACCAACAATGAATAAGAGTTCCAATTTCTCCACATCCCCTCCAGCATTTGTAGTTTCCTGTTTGTTTAATGGCAGCCATTCTAACCGGTGTTAGATGGTATCTCCTTGCGGTCTTAATTTGCATCTCTCTAATAGCTAGTGAAGCTGAACATTTTTTCATGTGTTTCTTGGCCGTTTGTATTTCCTCTTCAGAGAACTGTCTTTTCATATCTTTTGCCCATTTTATAATTGGGCTGTCTGTACTATTGTCATTGAGTTGTAGGATTTCTTTGTATATGCAAGATATCAGTCTTTTGTCAGATACATGGTTTCCAAAAATTTTTCCCATTGAGTTGGCTGCCTGTTTACCTTTTTGAGAAATTCCTTTGAGGTGCAGAAACTTCTAAGCTTGACGAGTTCCCATTTATCTATTTTCTCTTTTGTTGCTTGTGCTTTGGGTGTAAAGTCTAGGAAGTGGCCGCCTAATACAAGGTCTTGAAGATGTTTTCCTACATTATCTTCTAGGAGTTTTATGTTACTTTCTTTTACATTGAGATCTTTGGTCCATTTTGAGTTAATTTTTGTGTAGGGGGTGAGGTAGGGGTCCTCTTTCATTCTTTTGGATATGGATATCCAACTCTCCCAGCCCCATTTGTTGAAAAGACCATTATGGCTCAGTTCAGTGACTTTGGGGGCCTTATCAAAGATCAGTCGGCCATAGATCTGAGGGTCTATCTCTGAATTCTCAATTCGATTCCATTGATCTATATGTCTATCTTTGTGCCAGTACCATGCTGTTTTGGCAACTGTGGCTTTATAATAAGCTTCAAAGTCAGGGAGTGTAAGTCCTCCCACTTCGTTTTTCTTTTTTAGAGTGTCTTTAGCAATTCGAGGCATCTTCCCTTTCCAAATAAATTTGATGACTAGCTTTTCCAAGTCTGCAAACTAGGTTGTTGGAATTTTGATTGGGATTGCATTGAATCTGTAGATGAGTTTGGGTAGAATTGACATGTTAATGACATTTAGCCTTCCTATCCATGAACATGGACTATTTTTCCATCTTTTAAGGTCCCCTTCTATTTCTTTTAGTAGAGTTATGTAGTTTTCTTTGTATAGGTCTTTTACATCTTTGGTTAAGTTTATTCCTAGGTACTTGATTTCTTTAGTTGCTATTGAAAATGGTATCTTTTTCTTGAGTGTCTCTTCAGTTTGTTCATTTCTAGCATATAGAAACATTACTGACTTATGTGCATTAATCTTGTATCCCGCTACTTTGCTAAATTTGTTTATTAGCTCTAGTAGGTGTATCGTTGATTTCTCAGGGTTTTCTACATATAAGATCATATCATCTGCAAACAATGACAGTTTTCCTTCTTCTTTTCCAATTTGGATGCCTTTTATTTCTTTGTCTTGCCGGATTGCCCTGGCTAGCACTTCCAGCACAATGTTGAATAACAGTGGTGACAGCGGGCATCCTTGTCTTGTTCCTGATCTTAGAGGGAAGGCTTTCAGTCTCTCACCATTGAGTACTATGCTGGCTGTGGGTTTTTCATATATGCTCTTTATCATGTTGAGGAAGTTTCCTTCAATTCCTACCTTTTCAAGTGTTTTTATCAAAAAGGGATGTTGGATTTTGTCAAATGCTTTTTCAGCATCTATTGAGATGATCAATTGATTATTCCCTTTCGAGTTTTTAATGTGTTGTAATACATTGATTGTTTTTCTTATGTTGAACCATCCTTGCATGCCTGGAATGAACCCCACTTGGTCATGGTGTATGATTTTTTTAATGTGTCTTTGGATTCGATTTGCAAGTATTTTGTTGAGGATTTTTGCATCTATATTCATTAGGGAGATTGGCCGGTAGTTTTCCTTTATTGTAGCATGTTTGTCTGGTTTTGCTATTAGATTGATGTTAGCTTCATAAAATGAGTTAGGTAGTCTTCCATTTTCTTCAATGTTTTGAAAGAGTTTGAGTAAGATTGGTGTCAGTTCTTTCTGGAAAGTTTGGTAGAATTCCCCTGTGAAGCCATCTGGCCCTCGGCATTTATTTATGGGAAGATTTTTGATGACTGATTGGATCTCTTTGCTTGTGATGGGTTTGTTGAGGTCTTCTATTTCTTCTCTGGTCAGTCTAGGTTGTTCATATGTTTCCAGGAAATTGTCCATTTCTTCTACATTATCCAGTTTGTTGCCATACAGTTGTTCATAATATCCTCTTATAATTTTTTTTTATTTCTTCAGGATCTGCAGTTATGTCACCTTTTTCATTCATTATTTTGTTTATATGGGTCTTCTCTCTTTTTGATTTTGTCAGCCTAGCTAGGGGCTTGTCAATCTTGTTGATCTTCTCAAAGAACCAACTTTTGGTGATATTTATCCTCTCTATTGTTTTTTTGTTCTCTATGTCATTTATTTCTGCTTTAATCCTTGTTATTTCTTTTCTTCTGCTTGGTTTAGGATTGGTTTGCTGTTCATTTTCTAGCTTCTTCAGTTGATCCATTAGTTCTTTGATTTTGGCTCTTTCTTCCTTTTTAATATACGCGTTTAGTGCTATAAATTTCCCCCTCAGAACTGCTTTTGCTGCATCCCATAGGTTTTGGTATGTTGTGTTCTCATTTTCATTCGTCTCTATATATTTAGCAATTTCTCTTGCTATTTCTTCTTTAACCCACTGATTGTTTAGGAGTGTGTTGTTTAACCTCCAGGTATTTGTGAATTTTCTAAGTCTCTGATGGTTATTGACTTCTAATTGTATTCCATTGTGGTCAGAGAATGTGCTTTGAATAATTTCAATCTTTTGAAATTTATTGAGGCTTGTTTTATGTCCCAGCATATGATCTATTCTGGAGAAAGTTCCATGAGCACTAGAAAAGTATGTGTATTCTGGTGATTTGGGATGTAATGTCCTGTAGATGTCTGTTAAATCTAATTCATTTATCAGATTGTTTAGGTTTTCAATTTCCTTATTGGTCTTCTGTCTGGTTGATCTATCTATAGGAGAGAGAGATGTGTTGAACTCTCCCACAATTATTGTGGAAACATCAATTGCTTCCTTTAGTTTTGCCAGTGTTTCTCTCATGTATTTTGTGGCACCTTGATTGGGTGCATAGACATTTACGATTGTTATTTCTTCTTGCTGAATTGCCCCTTTTATTAGTATGTAGTGGCCTTCTTTGTCTCTCAAAACATCCCTGCATTTGAAGTCTATTTTATCTGAGATTAATATTGCTACACCTGCTTTCTTTTGGCTGTAGCTTGCATGAAATATTTTTTTCCATCTTTTCACTTTCAGTTTCTTTGTGTCCCTGTGTCTAAGATGAGTCTCTTGTATGCAACATATTGATGGTTCATTTTTTTGATCCATTCTGCGAATCTATATCTTTTAATTGGGGAGTTTAATCCATTTACATTCAATGTTAAAACCGTGAAGGCATTTCTTCAATCAGCCATCTTTTCCTTTGGTTTATGTTGGCCATATTTTTCCCTCTCTCTATTAATATCCTTTATTGTACCCATACCGATTCTCTTTAGTACTGAACCTTTCTCCAAGTCTCTCTGTCCTGTCTTTGTTTCTCTGTCTGTAGGGCTCCCTTCAGTATCTCCAGTAGGGCAGGACTCTTGTTAGCAAATTCTCTCAGCATTTGTTTGTCTGTGAAAAATTTAAGCTCTCCCTCAAATTTGAAGGAGAGCTTTGCTGGATAAAGTATTCTTGGCTGGAAATTTTTCTCACTCAGAATTTTAAATATATCGTGCCACTGCCTTCTCGCCTCCATGGTGGCTGCTGAGTAGTCACTACTTAGTCTTATGCTGTTTCCTTTGTATGTGGTCAATTGCTTTCCTCTTGCTGTTTTCAGAACTTGCTCCTTCTCTTCTGTTTTTGACAGTGTGATCAGTATATGTCTCGGAGTGAGTTTATTTGGATTTATTCTATTTGGAGTTCACTGAGCATTTATGATTTGTGTATTTATGTTGTTTTGAAGATTTGGGAAGTTTTCCCCAACAATTTCTTTGAATACTCTTCCTAGACCTTTACCCTTTTCTTACCCTTCTGGGACACCAATGAGTCTTATATTTGGACGTTTCATATTATCTATCATATCCCTGAGGTCCATTTTGATTTTTTCAATTTTTTTCCCCATTCTTTCTTTTATGCTTTCATTTTCCATTCTGTCATCTTCCAGGTCACTGATTCGTTGTTCAACTTCCTCTAGTCTTGTACTATGAGTGTCCAGAATCTTTTTAATTTGGTCAACAGTTTCTTAATTTCCATAAGATCATCCATTTTTTTATTTAGTCTTGCAATGTCTTCTTTATGCTCTTCTAGAGTCTTCTTGATTTCCTTCATATCCCGTACTATGGTCTCATTGTTTATCTTTAGTTCTTTGAGTAGCTGCTCTAGGTGCTGTGTCTCTTCTGGTCTTTTGATTTGGGTGCTTGGGCTTGGGTTATCCATATCGTCTGGTTTTTTCATATGCTTTATAATTTTCTGTTGTTTTTGGCCTCGTGGCATTTGCTGAACTTGATAGGGTTCTTTTAAGGTTTGTAGACCTATTGAAGTCCTTATCTCTAATTTATCAGATCTACAGCTTCGTGGAGTACACTTTCTCTAACTAACCAGCAGGTGGCGTCCACGAGCCACCTGTTCTCCACGAGCCAGTTCTCCCCTGCTTAGCCTTTTTGGTGAGTGGGGAAGTGAGTCTTGTGGGGCCCAATTGGTGTACCAAGCTTGTGTGTGTAGTTGGTGTTGCCTGCCCTGTATGTGGGGCGTGTTTCTGGGCAGTCGGGGAGGGGGGTGGCCCTAACAATCAAATCTCCCTGATGATCCTAGAGTTTTAAGGCTGCTGCAATAGTCTAATCCTTCAGTTCAGTCCTGCCACAGTTGGTCTCTGCCACTGACCCACAAGTCTTTGGTATTGGTGTATGGCTCCTGAGACTTGCAAGTGGGCCCCTCTTCCAGGCTGTGCACACCGGGTCCTCTGTTGAGGGATGACTGTGCTATGTCACAGGTGAGTGCCGTCACCCCAGGGCAGTTCTGGGCTGCTGGGCTGTGTAGGGAGGCTCCCAGTCTGCTCAAATGATGACTGAATGGGGCTTTGTTAATTCACACTGCTCCACCTTCCCAGCTCTGGGACAATCAGCTGAGGTTGCAGGGAAGGCTAATGTACACGCCCAGTTTTGTGGTGTGTGCCTGTTATTTGAAGCACTTCCGTCACACTGGGTTGTCTGGGGCAGCTCTGGGCTATGGGGCTGGCGATGGGCAGGAGTGTTTCCTGTCCACCAGGATGGTGGCTGTGAGCGGACACCCCCCTTTTCTTGGGAAGTTGTGGTGTTTAGTGAATTTTCTCAGCCACTGGATTATTGCCTTTTGTCTCAGAGCTCTCTTAGTTCTGCTCTTGACTTGACGTGCCCAAATTGCAATTCTTTGAAGCTTTCTGTATTGGGCTTCTTAGAGTAATTGTTTTAGAAAAAGAAAAAAGGATTAAAAAAAAAAAAGGGCCCTCCTCAGAGATCTAATGGGTTATTGAAATGCTAATAGACAAAGCAACCAGGGCCATTAAGGAAAGGTCCACAGGGCAGAGAGATCAGCTTTTCTTCAGGATTTGCATATGAGCCTCAGGGCCTGAGCTCTGCCCTTCCCCTTTCTGTGTTCACCAGAACTCCAAAAATCCTCTGCTTTTATTTTGGAGTTTTTCGTGTTGTTTTTTTCTATGTCTGTCTCCTCTCTGCTGGGCTGGCTGCTCTCAGATTCTCTGGTGTCTGGTCTCAGTCTATCTATGGTTGGAGTTTGGATCAGTAGAATGAGTTTCCGATAAGGGCTGCCACTGCAGTTCTCCCTTCTCCTTCCCGGAGCTGACAGCCCCTCCTCCCACAGGACTGAGCCTGGCAGGGAGGGGCGCGGGTCCCCTGGCCACAAAAACTTACAGATTTCGCTGATCTCAGCAGTTCGACATTTTCATGAGTGTTGTATGTAGTATGCCCAAAGACAGATTGCTCTGTGGTGTCCAGTCCACGCAGTTCCTGGCTTTTTACCTACTTTCCTGGAGGAGTAACTAAAACTTACAGCTCACCAGTCCTCCATCTTGCCCCGCCTCTAAAAGTACAATTTTAATCATATTTTTTCATCAACTTAAAGTACCACAGAAATCAAGATGTTAATAATTGGGTGAGCATATGGAAACTCTGTATTTTCTGCATGGTTTTTCTGTTCACCAAGAAATTTTACTAATAAAGGTTTATATTAAAAAATTGAAACAAATCAAAACAAAGTTTGGTTATTGCAAGACTTGGTGGAAAAAAATTAGACAACAAGACTAATTGTTACTTGCATATTTTGAAAAAAGTTAAGGTGAATCTAAGTCATAACTCATAATAGTATTTTAAAACTCACCATTTCCTCATCCACACCTTTCCCTCCTGCTTGTGTTCTGGACATTTTTCTCTCTGAATGCATCACTCTTGAATCTGCTCCCAAGCTCATTCTTTCACTCTGCTTAAAGGCACTATTTTCCTCATTTCCTTAACCACCATCTGTTTCCCCATTATGTGCACAAAAATATCAGTTGGCCACAGATGTGAGGAATTAGTTCTGAACTTGCAATTTGATTCCATTGGTGTATATGTCTTCACTTGTGCCACATCTGTGCTGTTTTGATTACTGTAGCTTTGCATTGTTTTAAAAGATGGTTTTGGCTATGTGTGTATCCTTCCCCTTCCATATCAATTTGGTGATTTGTTTTTCCATTTCTGCATAGAAGACTGGAATTATGATTGGGATTGCACTGTATCTGTAAATCCCTTTCAATAGACTTGTAATGTTAACATTATTTAATCTTCCAATCTGTGAATACAGAATGTCTCTATTTATTTAGTTCTTATTTTCCTTTAGCAATGTTTTGTAGTTTTCTGTGTATAAGGCCATTACATCAATGATTAAATTTATTTCTAGACATTTGATTCTTTCACATGCTATCGTAAATGGAATTTTTCTTGATTTACCCTTCAGATTGTTCATTCCTAGTGTATAGAAACAATACTGATTTTCACATGGTGATCTTGTACCCCACCACATTGCTAAATTTGTTTAATAGCCCTAATGGCTTTGCTATAGATTTTTCAGAATTTTCTATATATGTAGAAATGTCATTTGCAAACAGGGAGAGTCTTGCATCTTGCTATTGAACTTGGATGTCTTTTATTACTTTTACTTGACTATTTGCCCTTGTTAGAACTTCCAGCACTCTATTGAATAACAGTGGTGACAGTGGACATCCATGTCTTGTTACTGATCTCGTATGAGAAGATTTCAATCTTTCACTACTGTATTTGAAGCTGGATATGTGTTTTCATATATGTCCTTTATCATACTGAGGAAATTTCCTTCTATTCTTCTTCTTATTATTTTTTTTTAGTGCTTTTATCAAGAAGTGGTGCTGGAGTTTTTCAAAAGCCTTTTTGGCATCAGTTGAGATGATTGTGTGTTTTTCTCTTTGTTCTACTATTGGGATGAATTACATTATTTGATTTTCTTATGTTCAATCACTTTTATATTACTGGATTAATATCACTTGATCTTGGTGAACAGATCTTTTAATGGCCTGCTGGATTTGATTTGGTAGTATTTTTGAGGATTTTGGTCCTATGTTCTTAATGGATATTAATCTGTAATTTTCCTTTCCTTGGGTATCTTTACCTACTTATGGTATTAGGGTAATATTGGTCTCAGTGGAATTTAGTAAGAGTTCCTTCCTAATTTTTTTTGCAGACTTTGAGAAGGATAAGTGTTAGCTCTTCTTGGAATGTGTGGTAAAATTCACCAGTGAGGCCATCTTTTCATGGGCTTCACTTTGTTGAGAAGTTTTTGACTACTGATTTAAATGCTCTACTTGTTATCAGTATGTTGAGATCAATTTTTCTTTACTCTGTATAGGTGGTTTTGAGTGTTTCTAGGAATTTGTCCATTTCATCTAGGTTATCTCATTTGTTGGCATATAGTTGTTCATTGCATTCTCTTATAATGCTTTTTTTTCTGTACAGTCAGTAGTAATGTCACCCCTCTTATTTCTGAATTTAGTAATTTTTGCTTTCATTTTATTTTCTTGGCCCATCTGATTAAATTTGTGGATTTTATTGATCTTTTCTAAGAATTGACTTCTGGTTTCACTCATTTTCTCTATTGTTTTTCTTCTTTATTCCATTTTTCTTTGCTCTGATTATTATTTCCTTCCTTATTTTCATTTTTGGTTTACTTTGCTCTTCTTTGTCACTCCTCCAGTTGTGAGATTAGGTCTTTGATGTGAGATTTTCCTTCTTTCTTAATGTAAGCATTTAGAGCTGTAAATATCCCTCTCAGAATTACCTTTTCAGTCTCCCTTAAGTTTTATATGTTGTGTTTTCATTTTCATTCACCCCAGGATATTTCCTGATTCCTCTTGTGATTTCCTCTTTGACCCATATGCTGTATAAGCATGTCTTGTTGTTTCCACGTATTTGTGAGTTTTACAGTTCTTCTTCTGTTATTGCTTTGTAGCTTCATTCCCTTTTGGTCAGAGAAGATTAATTGAAAGATTTCAGTAGTTTTATGTTTATTGAGACTTGTGTTTTTGCCTAAGATATGTTCTATTCTGGAGAATGATCCATCTGCACTAGAGAATAATGTGCATTCTGCTGCTGTTGGGTGAAGTGTTTTATTTATATATATTTAAACTCTAGTTGAGTTAGAGTATCATTCAAGTTTTCTACATCTTTCTTAATCTTTTGTCTAGATTTTCATCTATTATTGAAAGTAGTGTATTGTCTGTTGCTATTAATGTAGAACTTTCTATTTCTCCTTTCAAATCTGTCAATATTTTTTAGACATATTTTGGGGCTCTGCCACTACACGCATATATATATATGATGTGTCTTCTTGTTGAATTGATCCCTTTATCAGTATATAGTGACCTTCTGTTTCCCTCATAAAAGTTTTTGACCTAAAATATATTTTTATGATAGTATAACTACCCCAGCTCTTTCAGTTACTATGTGCCTGGTATATTTTTTCCACACTTACACTATCAAACTATTTGTGTCTTTAAATTTAACATGAATTTCTTATAAACAGCAAATAGTTTTGTCATGCTTTTTATCCATTAATAAAATCTCTGCCTTTTTATGGGAAAGTTTATCCATTTGCATTTTAAATAACAACTGGTAAAGTAGGGCTTTCTTCTGTCATTTTGCTGTTTTATCTTTGCAAGACTTAAACAATTTTTGTCCCTCAGTTCTTCTGCTAATGCCTGCTTCCATATTTAATTGATGTTTTTCTTTGTCTTGTACTAATTTGACACCATTTATGTTTCCTTGTGTATATGTTTTTAGATATTTTTCTTTATGATTACTATGTGGCTTAAATTTACCATCCTATTAAAATCCCATTTATGATACCAACTTACCTTCAACAGCATACACATTCTCTGGCCCTATGCCCCTAGGCACCCCCACATTTTGTACATTTTACAAATTATATCTTTATGTTGTATGTCCAACCCATAGATTTATCATTACTTTTTATGTATTTGCATTTTACAGCATATAAAAAGTAAAAGGAGTTATATATCAAGAAATATAAGACAATATTACCCATATATTTATTTTTATATGTTTACCTTACAAACGATTTTTATTTCTTTATTTCTTTATTTTATTTCTATTTTACTTCTTTATTGTATATATTTTATTTCTATTATTTCTTTATATTGCTGCAATCCACTGTCGTGTCCTTTCCTTTCAGTAAAAAAGAAAAGTCCATTTAGCATTGCCGATAGGTCAGATCTAGTGGTATTGAGTCCCCTCAGTTTTTGTTTATCTCTGAATATGTTAATCTCTTCCTCACTTTTGGAAGATAGTATCACTGCATATGTAATGCTTGTTTGACCATTGTTTTCTTTCAGCACTTTAAATGGTTATACTATTGCCTTCTTTCATCCATGGTGTCTGATGAGAAATCAACATCAAATCCATTTGAAGCCTTTGTGCATTGCACCTTGCTTTTTTCTTGCAGTTTTGAACACTGTCCTTGTCTTTGGTATTTTACAATTTCCTGCTCATCTGGGTGGGGTTCTCTTTGAGTTTATCTTGTTTTGCATTCTTTAGGGTTCTTAAATGTGTATATTTATGTGTTTCATTAAATGTGGGGAATTTTCTGACATTATTTCCTTGAATATTCCTTCTGCCACTTTCTTTCTTCTTCTGGTGCTCCCATACTGCATATATTGGTAGACTTAATAGTGTGTCTTTTAGGTGTTTTCCACTTTTTTCCACTCATTTTTCTTTCTGATCATCAGCTTGAATAATTTAAATTGTTTCATCTTCTACTTCAATGTTTCTTTCTTCTGTCAACTCCATTCTTTGTTTGAAACCCCTTAGGGAATATTTCAGTTATTGTGGTCTTTAACTCCAGTATTTCTGTTTATATAGATATAGATAAATAGATAAGTTATTATAACTATAAATATTTTAGTTATATAAAATTCCTAGATATGTGTTAACGTTATTAAGCAATATTGTGTTATATGTAATAATTTCTTATTATTTTAAAATTTTACATATCACAGAAACAACCAAATATCCTTGTCAATTACATTGTTTTACTCTGATGATTCCTTAAAGTGCTTGCAATCAGCTATAGGTCAGTGCTTCATCCTCAAGAAAAAAAACTTTAAAGAAAAAGGAAAGCAAATGTATAAATCATGTTCCACCTGTCAGTTATATAACACTAATAAAACCATAAAGGTGGGGCAGAGTCATAAAACTCAACCAACAGAGTTCTTCAAACATATTTAAGTGGACCATATAATTACACTTTTCCATAGGATGTAAATATGTCTTTATTATCAGTATGTTTTTTCTAGTTGGATAGAAGATTTTGCTTGTTACAAGACTTTGTTCCTCCACTTGGGGAATTTATGTTATTCTCCCAAGAGATAGAGGCACTCATTTCACTGGAACTCTATTCAAGGAATTTCTCAAGGTATTGTCCATCAAAAAATGTTTCACTGTCCTTACCATCCCCAGTCATCAGAAAAAGTCAAAAGAACAAATATCTTAAAACTTAAATTAGCTAAATTATCTGAATCCCTCTTTCTGCCTTGGCCTAGGATTGCTCCTTGCTGTAAAGGACATAAGATCTAGCCCCATCTGGAAAACACCAGCTATCTCCCTATGAAATCATAATGTAAATGTCCCTGAGACTCATTATTTACCTTACTATATCAGGCTCCAAGCTATTACAATCTAAAGTTGTTAATTTTTATAAAGGAATATTTGAATATACACAGGTCAAAGGCTATCTCCCTCTATGAGACCAAATCTTTTTCTAATCACCCTTTTCTTCATGCCTAATTATCTCCTAATCATTCATTGCCCTCTCAATGTCTTTGGACCCTATTTTAAATGACTCACTCCCCTTCTCTTCTTTTCTTTACATCTTGCTTATCCTCCTAAAAGCAGCTTCACCTTCTCATTCTAAGGCCATCTTTAGATTATTTCAGACAGTTTCCATTGAATTAAATCTTACCTCTCTTATTGGATAAAAAAAAGGACAAGTGAAATAGGCTATACTACAGCTTTAAAAAGTCTGCTTGGATATCCTGGATGGACCCCTTGGGTGCAGAGGACTTATTTTCAAATATTAGTCTTCCCAGACACCTTGGCTCAGAGATATCCTAATCAGAGCACTTTTGTTCTTTTTAGTCATAATGTTCATGATGTCCTCATTTGTTGCCCATCTCTCAACACTTAAATGTTACTGTACAGACACTGTGTCAACAAGTAATACAACTGAAACTTCAGGAACAATGATATAAATTATCCCACAAAGCATTGTGAAACTGAGCTACTGAGTCACAGATAATTCACAACACATAAGAAGCAGCTATTTGTAAATGAGAGAATTGCAATACCTTTGGTCAAACCATTGTATTTGGGGGAATTGATAAAAATAATAAAAAAAATAGCTCCTAGATAAGACATCACATATAAAATCCGTATGAAAAATAGTTGAAGAAAGTACTGCCTTTACAATAATAACATGAAATGTTAATGGATTAAATTCCCAAATCCAAAGGTATAGACTGGCAGAATGGATTAAAAAAAAAAAAAAAAAAAAAGGATCCAACTCTATCCTGTCTATATAAGACTCATGTTAGACCCAAGGACAAAAATAGGTTGAAAGTGAAATGTTGGAAAAATATATTTCACACAAACAACAACCAGAAAAGAGTGGGAGTGGCTATACTAATATCAGACAAATAAGACTTCAAATGAAAACAATTAAAAGAGATGAAGGACACTATGCATTAATAAAAGGGACAATTCATCAAGAAGAAATAACAAACATAAATATGTATGCACCAAGTCAGCAATCCCCAAAATACATGAAGCAAACAGTAACACAGGAGGGAGAAGTAGACACCTCTACAATAATAGTTTGAGATTTCAGTACACCACTCTCATCAATGGATAGAACAGCTAGACAGAAGATCAATAAGGAAACAGAGAAATTGAGTAATATGATAAATGAAATAGACTTAACATTTACAGAATATTGCACCCCACAAAAGTAAGATACACATTTTTCTCAAGTGCTTATGGATCATTCTACAGGACAGACCACATAATGGGTCACAAAGCAGGTCTCAATAAATTGCAAAAGACTTAAATTATACAAAACATATATTTGGTTCATAATGTAATGAAGTTGGAAAGCAATAACAGGTGGAGGACTGGAAAACCCACAAATACCTGGAGGCTAAAAAGCACACTCTTAAACAACTAGTGGGTCAAGGAAGAAATTACAAGACAAACCAGGAAATATCTTGAGGCAAATGCAAATGAAAACAAAACATATCCAAACCTATGGTATGCAGTGAAGGTAGTGCTGAGAGGGAAATTTATTGCCCTAAATGCCTAGGTTAAAAAAGAAGGAAGGGCAAAAACCAAGAACTTCCCTGCTCACCTGAGGGAACTAGAGAAAGAACATCAAACTAACCCCAAGGCAAACAGAGAAAGAAATAACAAAATTTAGAGCAGAAGTAAATGAAAATATGAGAACAGTAGAGAAAATCAATAAAACCAGAAATTGGTTCCTTTAGAAAAATCAATAAAATTAATAGACTCTTAGCTAGGCTGATAAAGAAAAAGAGAGAGGATGCAAACAATTAAAATCAGAAATTAGAGGAGGGCATGACTACTGACCCCACAGAAATAAAGAAGACAATGAGAGGATACTATGAACTATATGCTAACAAACTAGAAAACTTAGACAAAACGAATAACTTCGTAGAAAAGCATTGTTCTAGTTTGCTAATGCTGCCAGAATGCAAAACACCAGAAACAGACTGGCTTTTATAAAGGAGATTTATTTGGTTACACAGTTACAGTTTTAAGTCCATAAAATTTCCAAGGTAATGCATCAACAATCAGGTACCTTCACTGGAGGATGGCCAATGGTGTGTGGAAAACCTCTGTTAGCTGGGAAGGCACATGGCTGGCATCTGCTCCAAGTTCTGGTTTCAAAATGGCTTTCTCCAAGGATGTTCCTCTCTAAGCTGCAGCTCCTGTTCAAAATGTCACTCTCAGTTGCTGTTGGGGCATTTGTCCTCTCCTAGCTTCTCCTGAGCAAGAGTCTGCTTTCAATGGCTGTTTTCAAACTGCAGCTCCTCTCTCAGCGACTGGGCATTCTTCAGAGTGTCCCTTTTGGCTGTAGAAAGCTCACTCCTGTCTGAGCTTATAATACTCCTGTAAACTAATGAAGGCCCATGCTGAATGGGTGGGACCACACCTCCATTGAAATTATCCAATCAGAATTATTACCCACAGTTGGATGGGGCATATTTCCTTAAAAACAGTCTAATCCAAATGTTCCAACTTAATCCCCACTAACATGCCTGCCCCACAAGATTGCATCAAAGAATATGGCTTTTTCTTGGAGACATAATGCATTCAAACTGGCACAAGCATGAACAACCAACTTTGGCTCAAGAAGAAATGGAAGACCCCAACAAACCAATAACAAATAAAGAGATTGAAGCAGTCATCAAAACCTCCCAAGAAAGAAAAGGTCCAAGACTAGATGGCTTCTCATGTGAATTCCACCAAGCATTCAGAAAAGAATTAGTGCCAACCCTGCTGAAACTCTTCAAAAAAGTTGAAGAGGAGGGAAAGCTACCTAATTCATTCTGTAAAGCCATCACTCTAATAACAAAGCCAGAAGATACTGCAAGAAAAGAAAATTGCAGACCAATATCTTTTTGTGTTGTTTCTTTGTATGATTTTATTTTTCTTAATGAGTTATTTTTAATAGTACATTATCAGAAAATATATATACCTTAATATTTTTCCCTCAACAAAACTTCACAATAACAAATATTTTCACACTTTAAAAATGCAATTGGATTTGAAGGAAATAAAGGTGAATACATTTGATGAGAGTTGACAGTTTAACTTTAAAAATCACAAACTGTTTTCAGATTGGCAAAATATGTATAATAACTTTTTGTTATCTGATACTAAGTATACCAAAATCATTTTCCAGTCACTTTAAAATATACAGTTTTATGAATTTTTCTGCTAATATTCATCTTTATAACTTTTTAATGTAATTTTATTGAGCTATATTCACACACCATACAATCCATCCAAAGTATACAATCAGTGGTTCAAAATGTCATCATATATTTGTGTATTCATCACCATGATCATTTAAAGAAAAAACAAGATCTCAAAGATCCCATAACCTTTACCCTTATTGATCACTAGTTGTGAACTCTAACCAATTGTAAGAGATACAATAGAGGTAGACTAACTAAGACAGTGCAGTATTATCAGAGATAGATATATAGATCAGAGGAACAGAACAGAATATCCAGAAACAGATCCATACAAACACAGGCAACTGATTTTTGTTATATAGTTGTGCAATCACTATCAAAGATCAAGGCTACTGGATTAACCTTCCAAAACACCAATCTCTTTAATGAATGTAGATGCAAAAATTCACAACAAAATATTTGGAAATAGAATCCAGCAACACATTAGAATAATTATACACCATGACCAAATGAGTTTTATTCCAGGTATCCAAGGATGGTTCAACACAAGAAAATCAATTAATGTAACACACCGTATCAATAAATCAAAGGGAAAAAAAACACATGACCATCTTGATTGATGCAGAAAAATGTTTGATTAATTTCAGCATACTTTCTTGATGAAAACACTTCAAAGGATAGGAATAGAAGGAAAATATTTCAACATGATAAAGGAAATATATGAAAAGCCCACAACTAAAATCATACATAATGGGGAAAGACTGAAATATTTCCCTCTAAAATGAGGGACAAGACAAGGGTGTCCACTGTCACCATTGCAGTTCAACATTGTTCTAGAAGTTCTAGCTAGAGCAATAAGGCAAGAAAAAGAAGTAAGAGGCATTTAGGAATAATATTTAGAAATAAATGTAACCAAGGACATAAAAGATCTAAACACAGGAAACTATAAATAAATTGCTTTAAAAATCAAGGAAGACCCAAATAATGGAAGAACATAAAGAATATCCCATGTTCATGGATTGGAAGACTAAATATAGTTAAGATTTCATTTCTACCCAAATTGATTTATAGATTCAATGCAATACCCATCAAAATCCCAATAACTTACCTTGTAAAAATAGAAAAACTAATAAACAAATTTATTTGGAATGGCAGTGTGCCATGAATAGCTAAAACTATCTTGAGAAAGAAAAATGAAGTGGGAGGTCTCACACTACCTGACTTTAAAGCATGTCACAAAGCCACAGTGGTCAAAATGGCATAGTACTTGCATAAAGATAGATATACTGACCAATAGAATAAAATTGAGAGTTCAGAAATAGACACTCACAATTATGGTCAATTGAATTTTAATAAAGCAGCCAAGTCAATTCAACTGGGACAAAGAAGCCTCTTCAACAAGTGGTACTTAGAGAACTGGATATCCATATCCAAAAGAATGAAAGAGGACCCCTATTTCACATCTTATACAAAAAATAACTCAAAATGAATCAAAGACCTAAACATTAGAGCTAAGACCATAAAACTTTTAGAAGAAAATGTAGGGAAGTATCTTGAAGATCCTGTGCTGGGAAGTGGTTTCCTAAACATTACACCAAAAGCACAAGTAATAAAAGAGGAAATAGATAAATGGGATCTCCTCAAAGTTGAACACTTTTGTGCATCAAAGGACCACATATCAGATAAGGGTATAATATCCAGAATATATAAGAAAATCCTACAACTAAATAACAAAAACACAAACAACCCTATTTAAAAATTGGCAAGATACATGGATAGACACTTTCCAACAAATGGCTCAAAAGCATATGAAAAGATGCTAAACTTCACTAGCTATTAGGGAAATGCAAATCAAAACCCAATGTGGTATCATATCACAACTAATAGAAAGGCTGATATTTAAAAAAATGGAAACTCCAAGTGTTGGAGAGGATGTGGAGAAATAGTTACACTTATTCATTTTTGATGGGAACGACTGTTCAATGGTGCAGCCACTGTGGAAGGCAGTTTGGTGTTTCCTCAGGAAGCTAAGTATAGAATTGCCATATTATCATGCAATCCCATTGCTAGATATATACCCTGAAAAACTGATATTAGGACACAAAGAGACATTTTCACACTGATCTTTATAGTGGGTTACACAGAATTGCCAAGAGACGGAAACAGCCCAAATGTCCATCAACTGACATGTGTATAAACAAACTGCTTAACATATATGCAATGGAATATTAAGCAGCTTAAAGTGGAATAAAGTCATGTCACATGTGGCAACATGTATGAAACTTGAGACATTATATTGAGAGAAATAAGCCAGAAACTAAAGGACAGATACTGTATGGTCTCACTAATATGAACTAACTATAATGAGCAAACTCTGAGAGTTAAATTTGAGAACACAGGTTATCAGGTTATGGAAAGAGGGTAGAGATAAGATTTTTTTAATTTTTTAACTTTATTTACTGAAAAATTAAAACAAAAAAGCAAATAGAATGCACTACATTTCAAACAAAACAAATCAAAGGATTAAGAAAACCAAATAACATAAAAATCTACTTTATGCCCAATATGTTCCCTCCATACCCAAGAAAATTAATAAACCATATCCAAGCAAAGGAATCAGGAAAACAATCTAAAATAACTACATTTCTTCCAACATGTTCCTATCATACCCCAAGAAAATTAACAAACCATAATCAAAGGTATCAGAAAAACCAAATAACCTAAAATAACTATATTGAAGCTAAATTTTTAATTCAATAGCTTTTTTTATTTTATCAAAAAGTTAAAAAATTCAAACAAAACAAAACAAAAGAATAAGAAAAACAAATAGTCTAAAATAATTGTATTGCTTCCAACATGTCCGAACCATGCCCCAAGAAAATTAACAAACCCTGACACAGGAAAAGAATAAGAAAAACAAATGACCTAAAATATCTACATTGCTTCCAACACGATCCTACCATACAAAAGTTTGAAAACCATAATCATTCCTGAGCATTCCCATAACACTGAGATTACCTCAAGAGCTTATCTGTTCTTATTAGATTATTGTTCCCCCTTCACTAGTTGATGTCTATGCCTAGGTCCCCTACATTCTACAACATAAAATATTTATTTTACATTTTTCACAGAGTTCACATTAGTGGTAACATACAGTATCTCTCTTTTTGTGTTGGCTTGTTTCACTCAGCAGTATGTCTTCAAGGTTCATCCATGTTGTCATGTTTCATGACCTCATTCTTTCTTACTGCCACATAGTATTCCATCATGTGTATATACTACATTTTGTTTATCCACTCATCTGGTGAAGGGAATTTGGATTGTTTCCATTTCTTGGCAATTGTGAATAATGCCATTATGAACATTGGTGTGCAAATGTCTGTTCATGTCACTGCTTTCAGATCTGCTGGGAATATACCAAGAAGTGAAATTGTTGGATTGCAGGGTAACTTGATATCTAGTTTTCTAAGGAAACACCAGACTGTCTTCCAGAGTAGCTGTACCATTGTACAGTCCCACCAGCAATGAATAAGAGTTCCAATTACTCTACATCCTCTCTACCACTTGTAGTTTACTATTTCCTTAATGGCAGCCATTCTAATTGGTGTGAGATGATATCTAATTGTGGTCTTAATTTGCATTTCCCTAATAGCTAGTGAAGATAAACATTTTTATGTGTTTTTCAGCCACTTGTACTTCCTCTTCAGTGAAATGTCTTTTCATATCTTTTGCCCATTTTATAATTGGGCTGTCTGTACTATTGTCATTGAGTTGTAGGATTTCTTTATATATGCAAGGTATCAGTCTTTTGTCAGATACATGGTTTCCAAAAATTTTTTCCATTGAGTTGGCTGCCTCCTCACCTTTTTGACAAATTCCTTTAAGATGTAGAAGATTTTAATTTTGAGGAGTTCCCATTTAGCTATTTTTCATTTCATTGCTTATGCTTTGGGTGTAAGGTCTAAGAAGTGACCTCCTAATACAATATCTTGAAGATGATCCCCTACATTATCTTCTAGGAGTTTTATTGTGCTGTCTCTTATATTGAGGTCTTTAAACCACTTTGAAATAATTTTTGTGAAGGGTATGAGGTAGTGGTCCTCTTTCATTCTTTTGGATATGGATATCCAGTTCTCCCAGCCTCATTTGTTGAAAAGACTGCTATGTTCCAGTTTAGTGGTTTTGGGGGCCTCATCAAAGATCAGATGACTATAGATCTGGGGGTCTATCTCCAAAATCTCAGTTCAATTCCATTGATCAATATATCTATCTTTGTGCCAGTACCATGCTGTTTTAACTACCGTGGCTTCATAGTCAACTTCAAAATCATGAAGTAAAAGTACTCTCACTTCATTTTTATTTTTTAGAATGTTTTTAGCATCTTGAGGTATCTTTCCCTTCCAAATAAATTTGATAACTATCTTTTCCAAGTCTGCAAAGTAGGTTGTTGGAATTTTGATTGGGACTGCATTGAATCTGTAGATGAGTTTGGGTAGAATTGACATCTTAATGACATTTAGTCTTCCTATCCATGAACATGGAATATTTTTCCATCTTTTAAGGTCCCCTTCTATTTCTTTTAGTAGAGTTATGTAGTTTTCTTTCTATAGGTCTTTTACGTCTTTGGCTAAGTTTATTCCTAGGTACTTGATTTTTTTAGTTGCTATTGAAAATGGTCTCTTTTTCTTGAGTGTCTCTTCAGTTTGTTCATTTCTAGCATATAGAAACATTACTGACTTATGTGCATTAATCTTGTATCCTGCTAATTTGCTAAATTTGTTCATTAGCTCTAGTAGCTGTATCATCGATTTCTCAGGGTTTTCCAGATATAAGATCATGTCATCTGCAAACAATAACAGTTTTACTTCTTCTTTTCCAATTTGGATGCCTTTTATTTCTTTGTCTTGCTGGATTGCCCTGGCTAGCACTTCCAGCACAATGTTGAATAACAGTGGTGACAGCGAGCATCCTTGTCTTGTTCCTGATCTTAGAGGGAAGGCTTTCAGTCTCTCACCATTGAGTACTATGCTGGCTGTGGGTTTTTCATATATGCTCTTTATCATGTTGAGGAAGTTTCCTTCAATTCCTACCTTTTGAAGTGTTTTTATCAAAAAGGGATGTTGGATTTTGTCAAATGCTTTTTCAGCATCTATTGAGATGATCACTTGATTTTTCCCTTTTGAATTGTTAATGTGTTGTATTACATTGATTGATATTCTTATGTTGAACCATCCTTGCATGACCGGAATGAGCCTCACTTGGTTATGATGTATGATTTCTTAATATGTCTTTGGATTTGATTTGCAAATATTTTGTTGAGAATTTTTGCATGTATATTGATGAGAGAGATTGGCCTGTAGTTTTCCTTTCTTATAGCATCTTCACTGGTTTTGGTATTAGAGTGATGTTAGCTTCATGAAATGAGCTAGGTTGTTTTCCATTTTCTTCAATTTTTTGAAAAACTTGTAGCAAGATTGGTGTCAGTTCTTTTTGGAAACTTTGGTGGAATTCCCCTGTGAAGCCATATGGCTGCATCCCATAAGTTTTGATATGTTGTGTCCCCATCTGCATTTGTCTACAGATATTTAGCAACTTCTCTTGCTATTTCTTATTTAACTTACTGATTGTTTAGGAGTGTGCTGTTTTACCTCCAGATATTTGTGAATGTTCTAAATCCTTGATGGTTATTGACTTCTAGTTGTATTCCATTGTGATCATAGAATGTGCTTTGAATAATTTCATTCTTTTTAAATTTATTGAGTCTTGTTCTGTGGCCCAGCATATGATCTATTCTGGAGAAAGTTCTGTGGGCACTAAGAAGAATATATATCCTGGTGCTTTTGGATGTAATGCTCTGTATATGTCTGCTGTCAAAATCAATTATCATGTTGTTTCATTTTTCAATTTATTTATTGAACCTCTGTCTGGTTTATCTATTTATAGGAAAGAGTGATGTACTGAAGTCTCCCACAATTATTGTGGAAACATCTATTGCTTCCTTCAGTTTTGCCAATGTTTGTCTCATGTACTTTTGGGCACCTTGATTGGGTGCATAGACATTTATGATTGTTATTTCATCTTGTTGAATTATCCCTTTTATTAATATATAGTGCCCTTCTTTGTCTCTTATGACATCCTTTTATTTACAGTATATTTTACCTGAGATTAATGTTGCTACTCCTGCTTTCTTTTGGCTGTAGCTTGCATGGAATATTTTTTCCATCCTTTCACTTTCAATTTCTTTGTGTGTCTGGTCTAAGATGAGTCTCTTGTAAGCAATATATTGATGGTTCATATTTTTTAATCCATTCTCTCAATCTATATCTTTTAATTGGGGAGTGTAATCCATTCACATTCAATGTTATTACTGTGAAGGCAGTTCTTGAATCAGCCATCATATCCTTTGTTTTTTGTTTGTCAGATATATTTTTACCCTTTATCTCTTTATTTACTTTAATGCATCCTTACTAAAACTCTTTAGTTCTGTGTCCTTCTCCATATCTCTCCTTTGTTTTTTTCTCAGTTGGTAGGGCTCCCTTTAGTGTTTATTGTAGTGCAGGTCTCTTCAGCAAATTCTCTCAGCATTTGTCTGAAGATTTTAAACTCTCCCTCAAATTTGAAGGAGAACTTTGCTGGATAAAGAATTCTTGGTTGGCAATTTTTCTCTTTCAGAATTTTAAATATGTTATACCACTTCCTTCTCTCCTCTATGGTGGCTGCTGAATAGTCACTACTAATCTTATATTGTTTTCCTTGTATGTGGTGAATTGCTTCTCTCTTGCTGCTTTCAGAACTTGTCCTTCTCTTCAGCACTTGACATTCTGATCAGAATATGTCTTGGATGGTGTTTATTTGGATTTATTCTCTTTGGAGTTCATTGTGCAGCTATGATTTGTATATTTATGTTGTTTAGAAGGGTTGGGAAGTTCTCTCCAACAATATCTTTGAATTCTCCTCCTCGTCCTTTACTCTTCTCTTGTCCTTCTGGGACACCAATGATTCTTATATTTGTGCACTTCATGTTGTCCATCATATCCCTGGGATCCATTTTGAATTTTTCAAGTATTTTACACCATTCATTCTTTTGTGCTTTCACTTTCCAACCTACATTCTTCCAGTTCACTCATTCTTTCCTCTGCCTCCTCTAATCTAGTACTATGTGTATCAAAAATCTTTTAATTTGATCAGCAATTTCTTTTATTTCCATTAAACATCCTCTATTTTTTATTTACTCTTGAAAATTCTTCCTTATGCTCTTCTAGGATCTTCTTGATGTCCTTTATATCCTGAGCCACAGTACTGGTGCTTGTGATTACTTCTTTGATTAATTTCTTCTAGTCTGTATCCCCTGTGATTTTTAATTTGGGGGGTTTGCTATCCATATCTTCTAGTTTCTTCATATGCTTTATAATTTTCTGTTGTTTTGGCCTTGGCATTTGCTTATCTTGATAGGGTTCTTTTAGGATGTGCAGGATTATTTAGACAATTATCTATAATTTGATGGTACTACAGCTTGGTGCAGTGCACATTCCCTGACCTACCAGCAGATGGCTCTCCCAAGCCACTTCTTATCCTCAACCCAGTTTTACCCAGCTTTGTTTATACAGCAAGTGGGGGTCTAAACCATGTGGCTGTCCAATCAGTGCACCAGTTTCCCAAGTGCAATGTGGACCCCCAGCCCTGTGGATGATGGTCATGTCCTGTGCAGTTTTGCAGGAAAGGGGACTTTAAGACCCAGTACTCCCAGCCTTTCCCAGTTTATTGTAGTGACACCCTGGGACTGCAGCAGGCTTCTATCAGTTCAGCACAGACACCCCTCAGTCCCTCTCTTCCATGGACCCACAAGTCCCTGGGCTTGGTGTAGGGCTCCTGTCACTCCCATGTGGCTCCCCTGTCTCATGGCTGTGCACCTCATGGGTTTCTGTGGAGGAGGAGTTTCACTGTCACAAGCCAGCTAAATCCTGAGTTCCCATGAGGAGGCTCTTTGCTACAGCACTACAAAGGGTTGGCTCCCAGCCCACTTCAAAAATGGTTGTGCAGGGCATGGAAAATAACCCACTTCCACAATAATCCACTTGCTGCAGCAGCTTGTCCTCATGCAGTGTGTGCAAAGGGCTATCTCCCAGGCCAGTTATTGAGTCAGGTGCCTGGGGCATGGAAGACGTGCCTCACAATTGACTGCAGCTCCCTCAGTCATTTCCCTGACCATTCCCTGGTCCCACTCCAACCCACCTGCAAACACAGTGCAAGCCCATCTGCCATTTTCTCAGCAGCTCTCCAGATCAAAGACTTACATGATTCTGAATTCAGGCTATTGGCTTCTCCAATCATCATGGATATATAAGTACCTGCCCAGCTTGGAGCCAGTATTCTGGAGCAATTTCTGTCTTTTAGCTAGTGTTTTTCATGGAGGAGAATTTTCCTCTGTCTCTCCTGATCTGCCACCTTGGATCTCCATTGAGATAAGAATTTGATGCTTAAGGAGTATAGATGGTTTAACAAGATTGGTTGCAAAGGTTCAGAAATGCATAGCTCAGTATTGTGTGGTGGTAGCACAATATTGTAAATATTATGAACATAGCTGTGAGTATGGTCAAAAGAGGAAGGCTAGGGTCATGTATTGCACCAGAAGGAAAGGTAGAGGATAAAAACCTGGACTGAATAACTTAGAAAATCTTAGTGCACAATAATGGTGACTAATTGTACTAACATAAGAAAGTTTTTCACGAGCAAGATCAAATGTATGTCACCATTGTGGGGTGTTAAAGTGGGATGGTATATGGAAAAACTACAATTAAGGCAAACTAGAGTCTGTAGTTAACAGTAACATTGTAATATTCTCTCATTAATTGTAACAAAGGTAATAAACCAAATCAAATATCAATAAGGGGTATATAAGAGAGATGTATTGGATTTTTTTTCTTTTTCTTTTTTCTTTTCTTTCTTTTTTGCTTCTTTTTCCTTGTTTGCAGAAGAAATGGAAATGTTCTCCTATAGATGGTCGTGGTGAATGCATAAGTGTGATTATACCAGGAGTCATTGATTTTAAACTTAGGATGGATTGTATGGTGTGTAAATAAACCTATTTTAAAAATAAACAGAAAGATATAAGTGCTGGAGAATATGTGGAGAGAAAGAGAGGTATATCTATTCACTGTTGGTAGGGAAGAAAAATGGTCTAGCTTCTGTGGAGAGCAGTGTGGTGGTTCTGCAAGAGGCTAAGTATAGGGTTGCCATATGATCATGCAATCCCATTACTATGTATATACTCAGAAGAATTGAAAGCATGGATCATGAACAGACATTTGCACCCTGATGTTTATAGCAGTAATATTCATGATTGCAAATGGATGGAGATGAGCCAAAGATCCAACAACTGATGAGCAGAAGGGTGAACTATGGTGTATACATATGATGGAATATTGTGTGGCTGCAGAAAGGAATGAAGTTGTGAGGCATGTAGCAAGATGAAAGAACCTTGAGGATACTATGCTGCGTGAAATAAGACAGAAACAAATAGGACAAATATTGTATGGTCTTACTAATACAAACTTTTATGAGCAAACTCAGAGAGTTAAATTCAAAAGCATAGGTTATCATGGTATAGAAAATTGGCAGATATTGAACAATTGATGACTGAGGAGTACAGAATGTTCAGTAAGCCTCATTTTAATGGTTTGGTAATGAATAGCATAATACTGTAATTGTAATTAACAAAGTAGTGTGTGACTATGGCTGAAAGAGGAAGGCTAGAGTCATGTGTCACCAGAGGAAAGTTAAGGGATAAAATCTGGGACTGTATTACTTATTAAAACCCAGAGTGGAAAATAATGGTGGCTAATTATATAAATATAAGAAAGTTCTTACATGAATGAGAACAAATACATCACTCTCACAAAGTGTTAATAATGGGTGTTATATGGAAAAATACAATTAATGTAAACTAAGGTCTATACTTAGCAATAACATTGTAATATTTTTTCATTAGTGGTAACAAAGGCACTATATCAAAGCTAAATGTCAAAAGTAACAGGATATAAAGTGTATTGGAATTTTTCATTGGGAAGAAATGAGAATGTTCTCACATTGACTGTAGTGGTGAAGGCGTAACTATATGATTATACCAAGAGCCATTAATTGTACACTTAGAATGGATTGTATGGTGTGTGAACAAAACATTTAAAAAGAAGAGGAGCAAGGCAAGCATATAAACTATGTCATACCTTGTAATTAATTTAACACTGGGAAATGTGTAAAAGTGAGATAGGACCAAACTTCTGGTATGGTTGGTGGCTCATGACCCCAATATAAGTCAACTGTCAAATGCTTTTATTTCTGAAAATAGCTTTTTTAGAAAATGCTTATAAGAAAATTAGGGCCTAGATTGTAAGCTCTTACAGCAGTGAAATTTATTTCTGATTTTTAACTATTATTTATAAATTCTGAGACACTGAACTCTTTTTGCACAACCTGATATTTCCCTGGAAATTTGCACATCTGTGTGATACCTGAGAATCAGAGGTAGAGTTCTGCAGCTCTGAAGTCAGCATTACTCCATACAGCAACTGTTAAATAAGCTGAAAAAGAGATCAGACTTCAGTTAGAGATATGAATTAAGAGGACCTGGTTAGGACTAAGGTAAATCAGAATACAGGTAAATGATGATAATGTCTGCATTTGAAAACTTCTCTTTTTTGTGAGACCAAAGGAAGAGATATTTATTTTGTCCAAAATTTTAGTTTTCTGTAGCACCCTCTTACTTAACCTTTCTTGTCAGTTTATTCAAATAAGCTAATTTCATGGAACCTAAAATAGGGAATGAGATCGTGTTATTCTGTACAGGTTGTTGTAATACCTTGATACATTCTAGAATAATTTGGGCAGAAAATAAAAAAAAATATTTTCAAAGTCCCTAGAGGGACTGGAGAAAGAATGTGGAAATATTAAAATTCCCCACCTGAGAAATCCTGATATTCTCTCAAGCATTAAGGACTTCCAGTTTAATAATCCAAGTCCTCCATCTTGAGGCTTGCCCTTATGGAACTTATTTCTACAGTGGTGAAGCTGAGCCTACTTACAGTTTTGACTAAGAGTCACCCCAAGAGAACCTCTTTTGGTGCTCAGATGTGGCCTCTCTCTCTCTAAGCCACACTTTTCAAATAAACTCATTACTCTCTCCCGTGCATGGAATATGACTTCCAGGCTTGTAAATCTCCCTGGCAATGTCAGACATGACTCCCAATGATGAGCCTCACCCTGACATAATGGGACTGAGAATGCCTTCTTGACAAAAGTGGGGGAAAGAAATGAAACAAAATAAAGTTTCAGTGGCTAAGAGGATTCAAATAGAGTTGAAAAGTCATTCTGTAGATTACTCACATGCAAGCTTCAGTCATATTTTGCAAATTGCCACAGTGTGCCAAGCCCCAACCAACAGCATTCCTGAAAACCCTAAATAATACCCTGGGCTCTATCTAAGACTGTATAAAAGTTTTACTTCTTAAGTTTATTTTTTTCAGAAAGTTAAAGCAATCACACTGTTCCTATGCCAGATAAGCCCTGAGTGAAACCCAGGGTTACCAGTTCTCTAAGAGCATTAACCAATTTCATTCCGCTACCCCATAATGTTGGCATCATTTTTCAGCATGAAGTAGTTTGAATGGTCATTGCCCAGATATCCCTGAAGATGGAGGGAATGAAAAAAATGAGACTGGGGTGCTTTAAGTGAGAAGTTAGGATTTAACAAATAATTATGACTGCTGAATCATTATATAGATATTTATTTGTAGTTTCTAGTGTATTGGAATAGACATAAGGAAATACCTGAAATTGTTGAACTGTAACCCAATAGCCTTGATCTATGATAATGATTGTATAACTATATGGCTTTTATATTATGACCATGTGATTGTAAAACCTTGTGACAGACACACCCTGTGTTGGTTTGAATCTGTTATGTACTACAGAAAATACCATGCTCTTGTGGGAGCAGGGCAGACCTATTGTGTATGGGAAGTTTTTAAGACTACTTCCATTGAGATATGACCGAGCCCATTCTGGTTGGTCTTAATCCTTTACTGGAGCCCTTTGGGAAGAGGATAAAGAAGAGTAAAAGCACAGAAAGCAGAGAGAGAAACACCCCAGAAGAAATAAGCAATGATACACAGTAGCTGAGAGAGAAAGCCTTTGAAACCAGAACCCAGGAGAGAACGACCAGAAGACATTGCCTTGTACCTTTCCATATGACAGAGGAACTGCAGATGCCAGCAGCCTTCTCTAAGATGAGATGTCTTGCTATTGATGCCTTCATTTGGACATTTTCATGGCCTTAGAACTGTAAATTTTAGGTTAATAAATCCCCCTTGTAAAAGCCAATCCATTTCTGATGTATTGGATTCTGACATACTTAACACACTGATACCCCCTTTATCTAGTGTATGGTTAGATGAGTAATAAAATAAAGACATACATGGAAAAAAAATCTCCTGGGCTTTCTCAGAACCAACAAAAGTTAAATTCCCAAACCAGCATAAAATTACATGACAAATATCCTTTTTAGAAATTTCCTACCAAGATGCTAATTAAACCTCTGTGTAAGCATATCTGACCCAAGTAAAACTAAAGCCCTGCTTACACTTAAACCATCTCTATAAGATAAATGTGTCCCTGCTCAATCAACAGAACCTACCCAACTTCTTTCTGTTTATAAAAATGTCCACAAACTCCCAGGCCTCAAAGCTTCTCTCACTTTTGTAAGTGATCAACTTCCTTGTTGAAGCAAATTTTGTATCCTGAATAAAATGTTATCAACTGCAATTCAACTCTGATTTGTCTCTCAACATGAATAAATGCCTTGATGCATAAATGCACACCATGCAAGAATCCCTTCTACAGAATTTATAGTCCCTGACTAGTGAAAATGAACATCATCTCCTGAGTAGTCCATTCCAAATTTGAATATCTCTGATCACTAGAAAGTTTGTTATTAACAGTACTAAAATCCATTACCCTGTGACTTTCACCCTTTCCTCCTACTGGTAGTGCTTGGATACATGAAAAGTATACATAAATCTTTTACTAGCCTTTATTATTTTGGAATTCTACCATCAGATCATCTCTTCAACTCAACTTTTCCTCTAATGCTTATATTAGTGCCAATATTTCTACCTTCTTTAGTATTCCCCACATGAACATAATCTTTCAGATGTTACTTGATATGAATAAAGTAGGATTATTACATCTGTTGTTAATAATAACTAATATGCATTGAATAGTTACACTTTGTTCTTTTTTAAGAGGTTTATATGGATTTTCAAATTTAATCCTTGCAATGACCTTATGAGAAAGGTATTATTATTATGCTTATTTTATAAATCTGGACATTAGGCTTTTAGTAGAACCAGATAATATTCATTAGCTTTCTTAGTTGTGTTTCTTTTTTTTTGTTGTATTTGTTGTCTCAAAGACTGCTTGTAATAAAAAAAATTCTTAGATTATTTTCCATGGAGTGCTGACAAGTTTCCTTCACATGTCTGATTTTCTAAACTAAATACAGAAATTTATGTTTTTAACCTGTTAATTTTTTCTTATATTTCATGCCGTATTTTCTTCCTATATTTTTCTAAGTAGGCTGTGCCTAATCTATTTTTCTTCAACTCTGCTCTTACAAAAACTTCATACTATTTTTCTAGAATTTTCATAAAATTACATTTTCTTCTAAATAAACACTGAACATCCTTAACAAACTTGGCTTTATCTTTCAGAATGAACTGCCCTTCCCAGGTTTGTTTATTTTACATATATGATAAACTTGCCATCCACATCTTCATCCAAATAATAAAAGTGCTAAAGAGAACACAGTTATGAACAGAGGTGTGTAACATGACATTCAATAAATCTTTTCAGAGTAACATAAATCAATGCTATTTGCATTCAGTTGTTCAATCCACCAACTCTGCTATTCAGCTCTTCTTTTTCACCTTATCAACTAAAACATTATGAGACACTTTGTAAAATGACATTTGAGAACAAGCTATATGATATCTGGTGCATTCCCTTTTCTACCTATGCAGTAACATCCTCAAGAAAAGAAATGAGTCTCACTTGGTATGACCTTTTTTCCAACAAACTTGTGCTGTCTCCTAAATCTCTTACAAGTATACGTAAATCATCCACAATATTATGTCCTTGATTTTTTTTTCTAGGATCGCAGTTAAATCTGCCTGTCTATAAATTCCAGAATCCAACTTCTCAAGCTTTCTACTTTGGCAAGTTGACATCATATATACCTTTCTCCAGTCTTTTGTCATCTTTACAGATTTCAATTATTTTGCTCAGGATTACTATTAAGAAACTAAACCAGCAAATTATTTCTATTCCCTTAGTTTTAATTACTCTGAGTCTGGGGAGTTTAGCTTATAAAAGGTGAAATGGAGATATCCTTCCATCTTCTCTCCTATCTTGGGATTCAACTGATTCTTAAACACCTGGTGTGGTTTTGTATTACTCCCAGTTCCCATTCTGCACTGTCTTGTTTCTCTTTGGGCAAGACAATTAAATATATCATTGGCAATTATCTGAAGAAAAAATGGACTCTAAATGAGAATGCTCTCAATATAAGAGCAATTTTGTTTTATATTTAGACGATGCTATTTCTTACTTATGTTTACAATCAAGACAACAAAAAGCTAATGTCATCTCATCACACAAACATTAAATAAATTAGACTTTGTAGAACAAATTCTACTAGGTTTATAGGAAAGAAAATATTGGAAAGAAAGAAAGTCAGAAAAGCAAAAAAATAAGCAACCAAAACTGTGTGAAGTAAATACAATAAAGTAACACAAGGTCTTAAAAGAAAACACTGAGAAAAGCTGAGACAGAGAGAAAGATTTGGCAGGTGGTAATGGAAGGAGACTAGAAAGGATAGCTTACTGATGGATTAAGAGGCAAAAGTAATTGAAGTATTAGACATTCCAGAATTAAAACAATTTTTAATTCATTTTTATTGAGATATATTCACATACCATGCGGTCATACAAAACAAAGCATACAGTCAATTCTTTACAGTACCATGATATGGTTGTGCATTCATCACCAAAATTAATTTTTGACATTTTCATTACCATACACACAAAAACAATAAGAATAAAAACCAAAATGAAAAAGAACAACCAAAGTAGAAAAGAACACTGGATGCCTTCCTTTTCCTGTCTCTCCCCCCCCCCCCATTTTTCTACTCCATCCATAAACTGGACAAAGGGGAGTGTGGTCCATATGGCTTTCCCAATCACACTGTCACCCCTCATAAGCTACATTTTTATACAATCATCTACAAGATTCATGAGTTCTGGGCTGTAGTTTGACAGTTTCTGGTATTTACTGCTAGTTATTCCAATTCATTAGAATTTAAAAGTGTTGTCTGTATTGTGCATAAGAGTGACCACCAGAGTGACATTTTGACTCCTTTTGGAATCTCTCTGCCACTGAAGCTTATTTCATTTCCTTCACATCCTGCTTTTGGTCAAGAAGATGTTCTCCATCCCACGATGCCAGGTCAAGATTCCTCCCCAGGGGTCATAGTCCATGTTGCCAGGGAGATTCATTCCCCTGGGTGTCAGATCCCATGTAGGGGGGAGGGCAGTGATTTCACCTGCCAACATGGCTTAGCTAGAGAGAGAGAGGGCCACATCTGAGCAACAATGAGGAATTCGGGAGGAGACTCTTAGGCACAATTATAGGGAGGCCTAGCCTCTCCTTTATAGCAACAGATTTGCCAAGGGCAAGTCCCATGGTAGAGGGCTCAGCCCTTCAAACCACCAGTCCCCTATGTCTGTGAGCACGTCAGCAACCATCAAGGTGGGGAAGCCCAACACCTCTGCATTCTCCACCAGCTCCTCAAGGGGGCTCTGCATAATTTTTCATTGTTTTTTTCTAATTAACACTTTTTTTAGAAATTAACTAAATCAAAAAACTTTTTGAAAAATATATATAATAAAAAAATTCAAAGAAACCATAACAAGGGAGTAGAAAAAGACAGCTAACCTAAAATAACTACTTTCCTTCAGTGTTCCTACTCTACCTCAAGAAAATAACCTAATATAGCAACATTTCTGTGAACTTGTTCCTATCACACCCATCAGAAATTAAAAGAACCATAGTCATTCCTGGGCATTTCCTGAATGTTAAATTTACCCACGATAGCTTATCTGTTCCTAGTGGGTTGTCTTTCCCCCTTCATTAGTTGCTCTGTATCACTAGTTCCCCTACATTCTGGATTATAAGCCATTTATTTCAGGAGTGTGCTGTTTAACCTCCAAGTTTTTGTGAATTTTCTAAGTCTCTGATGGTTATTGACTTCTAATTGTATTCCATTATGGTCAGAGAATGTGCTTTGAATAATTTCAATTTTATTTTTAAATTTATTGAGGCTTGTTTTATGTCCCAGCATGTGATTTATTCTGGAGAAAGTTCCATGATCACTAGAGAAGAATGTGTATCCTGGTGATTTGGGATGTAATGTTCCATATATGTCTGTTAAATCAAATTCATTTATCTGATTGTTTAGGGTTTCAATTTCCTTATTGGTCTTCTGTTTGGTTGATCTATCTATAGGAGAGAGAGATGTGAAGTCTCCCAGAATTATTGTGGAAACATCCATTGCTTCTTTTAGTTTTGCCAGTGTTTGCCTCATGTATTTTGTGGCACCATGACTGGGTGCATAAACATTTATGATTGTTATTTCTTCTTGTTGAATTGCCCCTTTTATTAGTATGTAGTGGCCTTCTTTGCAAGGCATTTCTTGAATCAGCCATCCTATCCTTTGGTTTATGTTTATCAGATATATTCTTTCCCTCTCTTATTGTCCTTTAATGAACCAATATTGAATCTCTTTAGTACTGAACCTTTCTCTAAATCTCTCCCTCCTTTCTTTGTTTCTCTGTTGGTAGGGCTCCCTTTAGCATCTGAAGTAGGGCAGGTCTTCTATCACCAAAATCTCTCAGGATTTGTTTGTCTGTGAAGAATTCAAGCTGTCCCTCAAATTTGAAGGAGAGCTTTGCTGGATAAAGTATCCTTGGTTGGAAATTTTTCTCTCTCAGAATTTTAAATATGTCATGCCACTGCCTTCTCACCTCCATGGTGGCCACTGAGTATTCACAACTTAGGCTTATGTTGTTTCCTTTGTATGTAGTGAATTGCTTTTCTCTTGCTGCTTTCAGAACTTGCTCCTTTTCTTCAGTATTTGAGAGTCTGATCAGAATATGTCTTGGAGTGGCTTTATTTGCATTTATTCTATTTGGAGTTTGCTGGGCATTTATCCTTTGTGTATTTATATTGTGTAGAAGGTTTGGGAAATTTTCCCCAATAATTTCTTTGAATGCTCTTTCTAGACTTTTACCCTTCTCTTCCTCTTCTGGGATACCAATGAGTCTTATATTTGGATGTTTCATTTTATCTATCATATCCCTGAGGTCCATTTATATATATTTTTTTTCTTTTTCCCCATTCTGTCTTTTGTTTTTTCATTTTTCCATGCTGTGATCCTCAAAGTCACTGATTCATTGTTCTCCTTCCTCTAGTCTTGTACTATGAGTATCCAGAATCTTTTTAATTTTGTCAACAGTTTCTTTCATTTCCATAAGATCATCTATTTTTTTATTTACTCTTGCAATTTCTTCTCTATGCTCTTCTAGGATCTTCTTCATGTCCTTTATACCCTGTGCCATGGTTTCATAGTTTGTCTTTAGTTCTTTGATTAATTTCTCCAAGTACTGTGTCTCCTCTGATCTTTTGATTTGGGTGTTTCGGTTTGGGTTCTCCATATCATCTGGTTTTATCATATGCTTTAAAATTTTCTGTTGTTTTTGGCCTCTTGGCATTAGCTTTACTTGATAGGGTTCTTTCAGTATACATAGGATTTTTCAAAGACTAACCTCTGATTTGTCAGATCTACAGCTTGCTGGAGTACACTTTCTCTAACTAACCAGCGGATGGTGTCTGCAAGTCACTGATTCCCCTCAAGTCAGTTCTCCCCAACTTTGTCTGAGGTGTGTAGGGGTCTGATTCTTGTGGGGTCCAATTGGTGCACCAAGTTTGGGTGTGTTGGTGCTGTCTGCCATGAATGTGGGGTGTGTGTCTGAGTGGTTAGGGAGGGAGGGCAGCTTTAATAATCAAAACTCTCAGGTGTTCCTGGAGATTTAAGGCTGTTGCAAGAGTCTAAACCTTCATTTCAGTCTCACCACAGATTGTCTCTGCTGCTGACCCACAAGTACTTGGTATTGGTATATGGTCCCTGGGATTTCTGAGTGGGTCCCTCTTCCAAGCCATGCCCTTCTAGGCCTCTGCTGAGGGAAGGTTGTGCTATGTCTTAAGTGCATGCCATCCCTCAAGGGAAGTTCTGGGCTGCTGGGCTGCGTAGGTGCATTCCCAGCCTGCTCTAAAGATGGCTGTATGAGGCAGGTTAATTTCCCTATTTTCCCACAGCTCCACCTTACCAGTTCTGGGACAATTAGCTGTGGGTGCATGAAAGCCTATTGTCCACACCTGATATTCTGGCATGTGTGTGTGATGCTGCAAACACTTCCTGTCACACTGATTTTTTTGGCATGGTTCTGGGCTGTGGTGCCAGTGCTAGGCAGGAGCATTCCCAGCCTGCCAGGAAGATGGCTGCAAGGGGCATGGTTATTTTCCCCTTTTGGCTCACCTTTGCCTTCCTCACTCTGAGGCAATTAGGAGCAGATGTGCAAAAGGCCATCTTCCTTGCCAGATACTGAGGTGTTCACACAGCCTGTTCCTGCCGTGCTACACTGTGCATTTCTTGCTGCCATATCTGCAGCTGCTTTTGGGTTTTTTAAAAAAGAACTAGTCTGCCTCCAAATGCCAACCCATGGTTTCCCCACCTCGCAGTGTGGCTGCTGGATATTCAGTAGGCTTACTCACTGGTTTCAGAATTCAGACTCATGGTTTCACTAAGTGCACAGTCCCTGTGGATTTAGCAGACTTTGTTCAGCTGGTGCATTGCTGGAACTGGTGTTCTGGGTCACTTTCTGGCTTTTATCTAGTATTTTTCATGGAGGTGTTTTTTTGCTCTGTCTCCCCTAGCCACCATCCTAGGTTCTCCAGAATTAAAACAATTAATTTGGGTAAAGTTTAGGTAAAATTTTACAGAAATTGAGGGAAAAAACAAAGCTATTTCTTGGGCATGCAATTTCCATAGTAGTAAAACTAGCATTTCTTCATCCTATCATCCTCTTTACAAAATTCTAAAGTGGTGAATAGCATCTTGTATCTGCAAATGATTTGATTTATCTTGGCTTTAATGCATCTGCAAGTGTTCCAATTTAAAAAGAGTGTGATAGGACTAATTATGGGTATCATAATTATTAATGATAACAGCATCAAGATATATATAATTAAAAAGGGGTCCTGTACCTAAGTAGCAGAGAGTTCTATTATATTTGGCCCCAGTGAAAACTCAAATGGCTCCTTAATCTTTTTTAATACACACACACACAAAGACACACACATGTTACTCTTCTCTACCTTAAGTGACCCCCATCACCTTTTGCTGTCAGATTAATGGCCCTGCATCCAATTGGCCAAGGTTTGCCCCTAGTTTCCCAGCTGCTAAAACAAATATGTACAACAGGTTGGCTTAACAACAGCAATTTATTATCTCAAGGTTTCAGAGGGTAAATGGCTTGCTTCCTCCTGGGGTCAGTTTCTTCAGGCTGGTGGGTAACATTTGGGGTTCCCTGGCTTTTCTGTCATACAACAATGCACATAGCAGCATCTTCTCCTTTCTTTTCTTGGTTCTGTTGACTTCCAACTATGGCTGTTCCTTGTGGCTTCTCCATTTATGTCCAATTTCCTTTGCTTATAAGGACTTCATCCACATTGGATTAAGGTCCATCCTCATTCAGTTTGTGCACACCTGAACTAATAACATCTTCAAAGGTCATATTTGCAAATAGACTCACACCCAAAGGACTAGGATTTGGGACCTGAATATGCCTTTTGAGGGGGACATGATTCAATTGCAACACCCTCCTCACCAGTTTATTAAAATTGTCTTACCCCAAGTTATCTACCTGAACAGAGAGGACCTCTGAATAATCTTCTATATTTTGCAACCTTCATTTTTTTCTCCCATGGACATCTGGGTATTGACTTTACTATTTAAATTAAAAGTCAGCTTTGCCTCCTCTCACCTGAGGCTCTAATTGCAGAAGACCTCTTTGCTAAACCCTGAGATTTGATAATCTTTAAAATGGGAGACTTGCCACTAATTGTAACAAAGGTAATATACCACAGCTAAATATTTATAAGAGGGAATAAAAGGGAGGAGTATGGGATTCTTGGTGGTAATGTTTTTTGAACTTTTTATTGTATTTTATTTCATTTTTATTGTTTCTTTTATTTTTTATTCATCACTTTTTTCTTTTCTCTTTTTTCTCCTCTTCCTCTTTCTTTGCAGAAAAAAATGGAAATGTCCACATATAGGTTGTGGTGGTGAATGCATCGTCTCTCTGATTATACTGGGACCACTGATAGTTTACTTAGGATGGAATGTTTAAAAAATAAACAGAGGGATAAAAGTGCTGGAGTAAATGTGGAGAGAGGGATGTACCTAGTCACTGCTGGTGGGGGAATAGAATGGTGCAGACCATCTGGAGGGTAGTGGGGTAGATCCACAGGAAGTTATGTATGGGGATGCCATATGATCCTGCAAACCCCATTACTGGGTATATACTTGGAAGAACTGAGAGCAGGGACAAAAATAGACATTTGCACACTGGGGTTTAGTGCAGAAGTATTCATGATTTGCAATGGATGGAGGTTGCCTAAGGGTACACTGAATGATGAATGGAATGGTGAGCTGAGGTGTATACATAAAATGGAATATTGAGTTGCTGAAAGAAGAAATGAAGCTGTGAGATACGCAAATATGTGAATGGAACTTGAGGACAGTATATAGAATGAAACAAACCAGAAATGAAAATGCAAATATTATAATACCTCACTAACATGGACTAACTATAATGTGCAAGCTCTGATGATTGAATGTGAGAGCACAGGTTATCAAGGGAAGGCTTATGGTAGAGATTCCTAGATTATAAACCCTTACAGTAGTTGCATCTTTTACTGAATTGTAATGGTTAACTAAATTCTGAGATGTTCAGCTCTTTGTGTATAACCTGCTCAGTCCCTGGAACTTTGGGTTTCTATGTGACACCTGAGATTCAGAGCCAGAATTTGGCAACTATGAATGTCAGCATTAACCCATACAGAAAATGTTAAAGAGACTGAAAAAGAGACCAGATTTCAATTAGAGATATGAATAAAATAGACTTGGTTAAGACTGAGGTAAATCAGATTAAAGGGTAAAGGATGATATTGATGGTGTTTTAAAACTTCAACTTCTGTGTGAGACCAAAGGAAAAGATGTTTATTTGGTGCAAAATCTATATTTTCTTTAGCATGCTATATAATTTAACTTGTATTATCAGTTTATTCAAACATCATAATTACATGGAACTTTCAATAGGGAGTGAGATGTTGATTTGTGCAGGTTAGTGTGAAGCTTCAATACATTCCAGAGTAATTTGGGCAGAGAACAAAATATATTTACAAGGCCCCCTTGAGGGACTGTGGAAAAATGTGGAAATATTAAACTTCCCCAACTGGGGAATTAATGATATTGGAGACTACCAGTTTAGAAGGCCAAGCCCTCGATCTTGGGAATTGATCTTATGAAGCTTGTTATTTTAAAGGAGAGGCTAAGCCTGCTTATGATTATGCCTAAGAGTCACCCCAGAAAACTCTTTTTGCTGCTCAGATGTGGCCTCTTTCTCTCTAAGCCAAGTGTCAGGTAAATTTACTGCCATTCCCCCTATTTGGGACATGATCCCAGGTATGCAAATCTCCTGGCAACATGGGACATGACTTCCAGGGATGAGCCTGTTCCTGGCTTTATGGGATTGAGAAGGACTTCTTGACCAAAAAAAGGGAAGAAAAAGAAACAAAATAAAGTTTCAGTGGCTCAGAGATTTCAAATGAAGTCAAGAGGTCATTCTGGAGGTTATTCTAATGCATTATAAAGATTTTCCATTTTGTTTTTTTTATGTGTGTGTGCATTAGAATAGCTAGAAGGAAATAACCAAAACTGTTGAACTGCAATCCAGTAGCACTGATTCTTGAAGATGATTGTATAACTATATAGCTTACATGGTGTGGCCCTGTGATTGTGAAATCCTTGTGGTTCACACTCCCTTTACCCTGTGTATGAGCACATGAGTAGAAAAATGGGGACAAAAATTAAATGAATAATGGGGGATGGAAGGATGGGATGTTTTGAGTGTTCTTTTTACTTTAATTTTTGTTATTTTTATTTTTATATTTTTGGAGGATTGAAAATATTCAGAAGTTGATTGTGGTGATGAATGCACAACTATATGATAGTACTGTGAACAATTGTACAGTTTGGATGATTGCATGGTATGTGAATATATCTCAATAAAATTTAATTTCAAAAGCAGTAAAGTTTCAGTGGCTGAGAGATTTCAAATGGAGTCAAAAGTTCATTCTGGAGGTTATTCTCATGTATCATATAGAGATCTCTGTTTAGTTTTTAGTGTATTAGAATAGCTAGAAGGAAGTACCTAAAGCTGTTTAACTGTAATCCAGTATCCTTTATTCCTGAAAACAGTCATATAACTATATAGCTTATATGTTGTGACCATGTGATTATGAATATCTTGTGGCTCACACTCCCTTTATCCAGTGTATGGAAAAATGAGTAGAAAAATGGGAATAAAAAATAAATATATAAGAGTGGAGGAAGGGTATGAGATATTTGGGGTGTTCTTTTTTACTTTTATTTTTATTCCTATTTTTATTTTTATTTTTTGGAGTAATGAAAATATTCAAAAATTGATTGTGGTGATGAATGCAGAATTATGTGATGATACTGTGAACAGTTGATTGTACACTTTGGGTGATTGTATGGTATGTGACTATATGTCAATAAAATTGCAGGGAAAAATTTTAAAAAGAGAGAGACTTGGCATGAGTCTCTTATAAAAGCAACCTTCATAAAATGAATATGATTGCAGCTATGTAAGATAAATGTCTGCCATGTGTATATTTACAGGAAACTAGAAAAATCTTGCTATAAACATGCCTATGTGTGACAGACCATCAGTTCATTGCTGAAGTTTTGTCTGGAAATATCCCTTAATGTAGAACATCTTGGTTGAAAATAAATTTTTAAGGAAATGTTTGGTAGGACAAAGCCAGTTCTCACATTAAGGAAAGAACTCTGAAGATTAGTGCCCTGGCTAGCTCCTTACTAAAAGATTTATTTGCTCCTTCTCAGGCAAGGTATGTATAACTCTTTTTGAATAACAAAAGAATATGCCAACTGGTTGAAATTTGGTGAGCTATGTTCCAGGATCTGTCCCAAACATTGAAGTATTACTTCAAAATTTAGAAAAATGAAAAAATGCCTACATATATAGAAGAAAGAGAATGACCTTTAGTGTTAACATCAATAATATCTGAATTAAAGATCCTTTTTTTAATTTCAATTTTCAATACCCTTGTGGGCAACCATTCTACTCCAACTGTTGAATTGTAACAGACAAGAATTATCCCCAAATTGCCTCCAGTCAGCTTCCTTTTTTAAATCAAACAGAAAGAATAATCAAAAATACAACTTTCACAAATCTGTGAAGTTGAATTTTATTTTTTAGAATAGATTTGTTTCAAGCCCTTTCTGACTAAGCACACTTGATTACATTTGGACCTTTTGTCTGTGTGTCACTGCTGAAATGAATCAAACAGGCCTTTGACCTCTTGCAAAATAACTGCCTTTGCAGTGATTTTTAGAAGCTAATAAAACCATTCTAGAGATAAGGCACCAGGAAAAACAGGAGGCTAGATGAATACAATCTTTAGAATTGAATTATTTTGGCAGAACCTAAAAAACAGCAACTGCCATGATGAAATATTAATAATCATTTGTTTTCTTTCTTATTAAGTAAAGCACATGAAGCATTTAATTCAATGACATGTGCCTGGTGGTTACTTAGGTAAAGAAAATGGCAATAATAATAAAGACTTTTACATATGCAGGAAGATTTCTTTGCTGTAATCTTCCAATTCAACTCTCATCAGGCCATTTCTCTCAGTAAACTCATGTAATTAACAGATTATGTTTTCTCTACATATTTATGCATATTAGTATCATTTTATTCTGTTTTATCTTCTCCTTAAAGACTATACACAACTTGGAGTGAAGAGACATGCTTATATAAAACACATTCAACAAATGATATCTACTGTTATTAGTAAGATTTATAACTAACAGAGTCTAATTAATCAATCTATATACTCTACAAAAAATACATTTGTTTCTTTTCCTGGGTGAAGGTGCAGTGAGTCATACATGTTCATACACTGATAGTAGACATGCAGTTTTACACATTTCCAAGGGGAAAATAAAAAAATCATTAAAAATACATACCCTTTTCCCCACTTCAATTGATTTATTTTAAGGAAATGACTGACATATGCACAAAGAATTTTATATAGAAATATTTATCAAAGCTGTGTTTATAATAACAAACTAAATTTTTAACAACAGATTTGTTGATTAAAGTTTAATATGACTTTATTATGGGAGACTACATGGCTATTAAAATCTTCTTGAAGTGTACTATGTATTGGCATTGGAATGTTTATGAAATAGTGTTAGTTGAAAAAACAAATAATGGAACAGTATATTAAAAGTATACCATTTGGTTTTAAATCTCTATGAATATGTGTAGAAAAGAGACTGGAATGATACTAGTCTTCAAGTAGTGGGATTAGGGTTGATTTATGTTATCTTTTTTGCCTCCCATGTTTTCCAAGTTTTCTGCAATGGGTTTGCATTATTTTAGAAATTGAGGTGGAGGGAAAGTTAGCAATTGATACTTTTTACCAGTGACTGCATGGACACAGAAGATACCTCAAACAACTTTTACTCCAGTTTTGTGAATCTCCCACTTTAGTTCTTCTCCTTTATAAGGATACAAAGGTACATTAGATGGGGTGTGGATAGGAGTGGGTTAAGGCTATGTGCCTTCCTTTATATCTGCTGGGGGTTTTCTACCCTTAATCTCAGGTTCCTTCCTTCAATCCAAGCTAGGGTTCCTAAAAATTGCCTAACTGGCTACATTTCTATAAAATCTATTCCTGGACAGGGGTTCTGGTCTCAAGCCCTGCCTGTTTTCCTGCCCTGGTGAATTGGACAGATCGATAAAATTCCCTCTACTGTCATTCAAAAAACCTCTAGATCTTAAAGCTAGCTGTGGCAGAAAAGCTCTGCTTTCTTTCCTCTTGGAACTTCTCTCCCCTCTCTGGAGGCACACAGGTACTTACCAGACAGAACAAAGCCCAAGTAACCAAGTTCCCCTCTCCTTGTATGACCACTGGAAGAAACAAAAAATATGAAGAGGAAGAAAGCATTTACAATTCTTTTGTTGATCTTACCATATGCATATGTAGAAGGGGTGGTCACATAGATAGGTAGGCAGCCACAACTCTTGCCTCATCAAATTTCCCAGAGTAAAAGTTTTATAACTGTTGGAAATATAAAGGACCTATCAAAAGTACATGAAATCAAATATTAATTGTAAATCATGCTATTTGTTCTGTGAATGTGAAACTCCCATTTAAAAAAAAATGATAGGAAACAAAAGCTGAGCACTATAACATCTGCATAACCTAATTCTAAATCTAATCATGTTAGCCCCATTATGCATATGCATCTTACCACAAAGTCCATACTCACACGTTGTATTAACCTAGGAAGGTAGCTGAGTGTGAAGAGCAGGGAATGTTTGTTACTGTCTCTAACCCCCATTTAAATGATATTTTTCTACTTTCTGTTGCTCTTTCCATTACTATGATGGCTCTTTAAAGCTGCCTATATTTCAAGTCCTTTATTCATGTGCCAAGGCCCCTGAGGGGACTGGAACAAGGAAGGAAAATATGGGTCCCAAAAGTAATTCATCCAATGAGTTTAATCTCTGCTAAAAATGAGTCCTGAAGCTACATCTTTCATGTCCCTAGTTCTAAGAGGCGATGTTCACCTAAACTGTAAGCTCATAAAATTTAATAAATATTTGTCTTGTTTTTGCCCACTTTGCATTTTCATAAACTGGAAAGTATTTATATGGATGTCTCTACTCCTTAAGTAGTTTTATTCTCTTCCTTATAACTTTTCATGGATATGTCTGTTTTGTTTTCCTTGAGGTAGAGTGACTAAATTTAGATACCATGTTTCAAGTATGTATATTATGACTTTGTATTAGGGAATGCTAATGATTTGTAGTTTATTTCTTAATATACTTCTTAATGATTTCCATGTCTCTATAATGAGTCATTAATCTTTTACTGTGGGGTTGGACCTAATATTTTGAACTTTGGGTAATTTTCCTGTAAGTGTATTTGTATTTGCCCATGATGATGAAACTAATTCATGCTTTTCTATCTGCTCAGCTTTTGGAGAGTTTTCTGAATTTCTCACCATAGTTATGGTAACGCATGACCTAGAAAGAACTATCATTCATAAATATAGAGCCACAGTGACAAGGCTCTACTGTGGAAGAAAACCTTAAGCATTACACAGTCACAGTTTTTAGCACTGGCTCTGTCACTAATGAGCTGAATGACATTGAGCCAATCACCCAACACCCTTGTCCTATTCTGTTAAGTAATTTCACCATGGATTCACTCTTCCATATTATTTTAAATTCCCTAGCACTGGTGAGAAATATTTTTCCCATCTGTGCTAGTTTGGAAATATTATGTCAACCACAAAAGCCATATTCTTGAATGCAATCTTGTGGGGCCAAACATATTAATGATGACTAGGTTGGAGTCTTTTGATTGAGTGTTTCCATGGAGATGTGACTCAATCAACTGTGAGTGAAACATTTGATTAAATTATTTCCATGGAGATGTGGGCCCACCCATTCAGGATGGGTCTTGATTTATTCACTGGAGTCCTATAAAAGAGCTCACAAACAGAAGGAGCTCAGAGCAGCTGAGAGGGACATTTTGGAGAGAAGCTAAAATCTGACACTCATGTTGACACTTTGAAATGCTTGAAGATGTTTGGAGATGCTAGCCCTGAGTTTGCTCTGGAGAAGCTAAGAGAGGACATTGATGCTTAGATGCACAGGATCTGAAGTAGCTAAGAAAGACCAAGAGACTTTTTGGAAAAGGCCATTTTGAAATGCAACCTGGGAGCAAAGGAACAGCAGAAGCCAGCCACATGACTTCCCAGCTGATGGAGGTGTTATGGATGCCATCGACCATTCTTCAGTGAAGGTATCATTTTGTTGATGCCTTAGTTTGGACATTTTTATGGATTCAGAACTGTAAATTTGCAACTTAATAAATTCCTTTCATAAAAGCCAATCCATTTCTGGTATTTTGCATAACAGCAGCAATAGCAAACTGGAAGACATTTTGGTACCAAGAGCGGGGTGCTGCTGAGTTTGCAAATACCAAATATGTTGGAATGGCTTTTTAAATGGATAAGAGAAAGATTCTAGGAGAATTGCAAGGAGCTAGATAGAAAAGGCCTGGATTGCTTTGAAGAGACTCTTGGTAGAAATATGGACTCTAAAGATACTTCTGATGAGGCTTTAAACTGAAGTGAAGAATGTGTCATATGAATCTGGCAGAAAGGTGATCCTTGTTTTAAATTGGCAGAGAAAATAGTAAAATTGAGTCCTGGTGTCAGATGGAAGGCAGAATTTGAAAGCAACAAGCTGGATATTTAGCTGAGGAAATCTCCAGACTATGAGTGGAGGATACAGCCTGGCTTCTCTTTGCAGTTTATAATAAAATGTGAGGGGACAGAGATAAGCTGAAAACTGAATTATTGGGTACAAAGAGACCAGAAATTTATGGCCCGGTAAACTCTGGGCTTCAAGAAAGTGAAACCCCAAAGGCTACAGCCACACATGAGGTTTTAACCAAAACTGGAACAACCAGGCATTTCAGTACAAGCCAGGATTGGAGATGGAGTTATCGATAAATGATTTGTGGAAAGTCCTATTATCTGATGGCTTTGACCCCTGTAGGCTGTATGCCAAACCTACAAAATTTTTGCAAGAGCTGTACAGATGGAAACCCTGCTTGGTCTTGACTGTAGGGGACAGAGAAGGAACAAATTGATGGAAAAAGGTCTTCAAATGCAGAACCATGGAAATTGAGGTCTGGAGTCAAGAAATCTCAGACAAGGAGAGCAGAGCAACCCATGCATGTGGAAAAGGTGAGTTTACTCAAGAGGCACAGGGCAAGCCTTTCACCTCTATGCTCAGGAAGAGTGCTGCCACCCCAGGCCTCAGAGAGGATGGAGCACATTCCCCAGGGCTTGGGGAGAGCCTGGCCACCACTCAACTGTTCCTAAGGGGCTTAGTATGTACTCTGGAGAAGGAAAAGGATCCAGATGCCACCCTGATATTTGAGGAGCATGGGGCCAAGAAGAAGGTGGTCTCCCTGATGTGTGGATATGTTGGAGAGTGTTTGAAGAGATAAGGGCTGCCATGAAGGCCCTTGGAAAGTGTGAAACTTTTGCTCTCTCAAGCCCAAGGATAAAACATCATTCTATAAATGAATCTTAGACTTTGAAATCTACTGAAGTTTGCCCTGCAGGTTTTAGGAACTGTTTTGGTCCTGCAAACCCTGTTTTCCTTTCAATTTCTCCCTATGGCAATGGAAAAATTTCTCCTAGACTGTCCTTCCTTTCTCTATTGGCAGCAGATAACTTGTTCCATGTGAAACTTGGAACATGTCCACAGCTAGAAGGGAATTTTGCATGAGTATAGACCACAACTGTAACTGATTTTGATAAGATCTTGTACTTACCTATTGTTACTGAAATGATTTACATTTTTGTGATATTGTGATGGTATGAATGTATTTTGTATATGGAAAGAACTATCTTTTTGGGGACCAGGGTGTGGAATGTGCCAGTTTGGTTATATTTTGCTCCTAGAAAAAGCCATGTTCTTTAATGCAATCTTGTGGGGGCAGAAGTATTAGTATTGATTAGGTTGGAATCTTTTGATTGAGTGTTTCCATGGAGATGTGACTCAATCAACTGTTGGTGAAGTGTTTGATTAAATTATTTCCATGGAGGCATAGCCCCCATCTATTCAAGGTGGGTCTTGATTAAATCATGAGGGTCCTATAAAAGCCCACAGACAGAAGGAGCTAGAAACATCTGAGAGATACTTCTGGAAAGATGCTTCCTGTCACTTTGAGATGCTAGCCCAGAGTTTGCTCCAGAGTAGCTAAGAAAGGACAAAATGTCCCAAAAGCAGCTGAGAGAGACTTTTGGAGAGATGCTTGGGCGCAGACACTTAAAGATGCTTGGAGATATTTAGAGATGAAGCCCTGAGTTTGCCTAAAAGAAGATAATAGAGGACCTCCAGATGCTTAGAAAGAAACACCCTGGGAGAAAGGTGCTGAGACAGAAGAGCTGAAACACAACCTGGGAGCAGCAGATGACAGCCACATGCCTTCCTGGCTGACAGAGGTGTTCTGGATGCCACTAGCCATTGTTCAGTGAAGGTATCATCTTGATGCCACAGTCTGTACTCTTCTTGGCCTTAGAATTGTGATTTTGTAACTTAATAAATCCCCTTTATGAAAGCCAGTCTTTTTCTGGTATTTTGCATAATGGCAGTTATTAGCAAACTGTGACACCTTGTTTTAAAGTGGCATAGAATTTGGAAAAATTGAGTCCTGGTGTCAGATGGAAGACAGAATTTGAAAATGATAAGCTAGGATACTTAGCTGAAGAGATTTCCAAATGAAATGTGGAAAATACAGCCTGGCTTCTCCTTACAGTTTATAGTAAAATGTGAGAGGAAAGAGATAAGGTGAGAACTGAATTCTTAGGTAAAAAGAAACTAGAAATTGATGGGCTGGAAAATTCTGGGTTTCCAGAAAGTGAGACCCCCAAAGGCTAGTGCTCCACATGAAGATGTAACCTGTCAGCCATTTCAGTACAAGCCAGGATTAGAGATGGAGTTATTCACAAAGGTTTGTGGAAAGTCTTATTGTCTGATAGTTGGGACCCCTTTATGCTGCATGCCAAACCAAAAATTTTTTTGCAAGATCTGTATAAATGGAGCCACTGCCAGTCTGGAGTAAAAGGAACAGAAAAGGGACAGATTGAAGGAAAAATTTCTTCAAAGAAGGCAGAATCATGGAAACCATGGTCTGGAGCTAAGACACCTCAGGCCAGGTGAGTGGACCAACCCATCCATGTGAGTTTGCCCTGTAGTACAAAGAGGGTGAATGACATTCTTCAGGGACTGGGGAGAGCCTGGCCACCAGCCCACTGTTCAGAGAGTGGAGAGCCTGTGCCCCAGAGACAGAAGAGTCCAGATGCCACCCTGATGTTTGAGGAAGGTGGAACCAAGAACAAAGTTGTCTCCCTCCTATACTTGGGTAGGTTGGAGCAATCACCCCAGCATTTGGAGAGAGCAAGGCGACTGCATATGCCTTTGAAAGGATGGAACTCCCACTCTTTCAAGCCCTGAAGATAAAACATTCTATTAATGGCTCTCAGACTTTGAAATATAATGGAGTTTGCCTTAGGGTTCTAGGAACTGTTTAGGTCTTGTGAACCCTGTTTTCCTTTAAATTTCTCCCTATGACAATGGGAATGTTTACCCTATGACTGTACTTCCTTTGAATATTGGAAGCAGATAACTTGTTCTAAGGTTTACAAGTCCACAACCAGAGGGGAATGTTGTCTTAGAACAAATCACACCTCTAACTGATTTTGTTAAAACTTTGTATCCAATAATGTTAACTGAAATGATTTAATGCTTTTGTGATATTGTGATGGAATGAATGCATTTTGCATATGCAAAGAACATGTCGTTTTTGGGTCCAGAGTGTGTAATGCACTGTTTTGAATATATTATGTACCCCACAAAAGCCATGCTCTTTTGATCCAACCTTCTGGGTGAAGACTTATTGAGGGTGGGATTTTTTGATTATGTTGTTTACATGGAAATGTGACCCACCCAATCTTTTGTGGACATTTTGATTAGATTATTTCCAAGGAGCTGTGACCCTGACCATTCAAGGTGAGTCTTTAACAATTTTACTGGCACCCTTTATGAAAGGATAAAAGGCACAGACATTTTGAGGAGAGCTCAGAGACAACATGGATTTGGAGATGTTAAACTAAGAGATGAAGCCCAGAGTTTGCCCCAGAGAAGCTAAGTGAGAACCCTCAGATGTTTAAGAGATAACCACTGGAATCAGAAGCTTAAAGCATTGCAACCCAGGAGCAAAGGACAAGCAGACACCAGCCTTGTGCTTTCCCAGCTGACAGAGGTTTCCAGATGCCATTGGCCTTTTCCTCAGAGAGGGTATCTATGTCTTGATGCCTTAATTTGGACATTTTCATGGCGTTAGAACTGTAAGTTTGTGAACTAATAAACCCCCATTATAAAATCCAATCCATTTCTGGTATATTGTATTTCTGGCAGCTTTAGCAAACCAAAACAATCTTATTTACATTTTTTAAAATATCCCTTTTGCTACTGTTTGGTGAGTGGGTTTGTGGGGGACAGAAATAGTGAAAGCAAGGAAAGCCATCATGGGGGTGTTTTTCTAATCCAGAAATCCAGACAAAAGAAGGTGGTGGCTTCGACCATGGTGATGGAAATGGAGATGGAAGGAAGTGAATGCATTCAGGATGTATTTCACAGATGTTGACATTACTCAATAGTGGATTCTCTATGGACTGTGAAAGAAGGAGGCATCAAGAATGACTGAAGTCTCTACACCAATCTATGAAATGTTATGAAGAGGTTTTTGAAGATTATCAAGGCCCCAAATCAATTGACCTTAAGATAGGGAGATTATCTGGGTGGTTCTGATCCAATTAGGTGAGCCCTTAAAAAGCAGAGGATTTTCTCCATTGCACCATTGATGGCTGGAAAATTGAGGGAGTGGCATGAGAGTGGCCTCTGCCTGAGAGACAGCAAGAAAATGGGGTCTCAGTCCTACAACTGCAAGGAACCAAATTCTTCAAAGCAATAAGAATGAGCTTTTATGTGGATTTTTCCTCGGTCACCAGACCAGAACTCAGTCTAACCAACATCTGTGATACACTGATGAGAGAACCTAGTAACACCATGGTGGACTTTGGACCTACAGAACTGTGAGTTAACAAGTGAGTGTTGTGTTAGGCCATTGAGTTTGTGGTAATTTCTCACAAAGCAACAGAAAACCAATATACAGGGAGATGAGTTAGGAGATTTTTGTAATAGTGACTTGAACAAAGAAGATATAGAAAGAAGTGAATGAATTCAAGTTGCATTTTAAGCAAATTGCTAGCAGGACTTGCTGATCGATTGCATGTGGACTGTGAAAAAAAGGTGAAGTTATGAATGACTGAAAAGCTTCTGCTCTGGGCAACTGTAATGAAGGTATAGCATTTATTGAGGTGGAGAAAATGGAGCAGGTAAATATTTTTTATAGGGAAAATCAACATTTTGTTTTGGTGGCATGCAGTTTGATGTACTTACTAAATATCCAAGTGGAAATGCTAAGTAGGGTATGGAAATATGATCCTGAAACTCAGTAGAAAGTGCAGGTTGGAGATATAAACTTGGAAATTTATCAGTATTTAGAGGGTTTTAGGGCCATGGGACTAGTGTTTTTTTGTTGTTTTTTTTTCTCTTCATAAAATAAAAAAGTGAAACTTCAATTTTATTTTAAAATACATATTAAAATGAACACTATATTCTTGATTGATCATCATGTAACCTCATGAAAAGAGACAGAGCTAATGAATTTTTTTATGTTAGAAATAAGTGTTGAGATGTTTTTTAACATTCAATAGCCATAATGAGGTATCCATGGGGTGGAAGTTGTAGTGGGAGTTGTGCTGAGATAGAGGAGGCATATGTGAGTGAAGTTGAGGATGAATTTCAAAGTACTTTAAGGAATAAGTACTTGAAAGTACTTACTGGAAAGCAATACTAAAGAGTTCAGACTGGGTTATGAAGAAGGATTGTAAAATACTAAAAGTTTTGAGCAGAAGCCCTTCCCAATAAAGACAGTGTTTTCAGATGGTTAATCTGGTTCTGGTAAAATGGATGATTGGGGAGAGTAAAGGTGGGGGTAGGGGAGATATTAATTTATCATTTCAAAGTAGAGAGAGACCAGTTTAAGATTATTATAAGAATTTATTCAGAATCATCTGATGATGATGATTCATGGAGATTCAAAGGAGAAGTGATAAAATTTTCATGGTTAACAAGGTATCTAGCTCCACACAGAGTAGGTTCTTAGAAGAATATTAATTTTCATCCCCTCTACTCATCCTTATCTCCAATTATTGAGCTTCTGAGATATAAATTAAATACATACCCTGAGTGGAATAAGATAAGGAAATTGAATTTCTGTCATTCTATATTGTGTTCCAAAATTTGACATAAGACTAGAAATTAATATTCATGAGCTATATCTTGGTAATGTTTCATTGAGACAATTTCCTTGCTGGGTACTGTGCTCCCTGAAGTAAAGGCTACTTCATAATATCACTCTATTTTGTCATCAGATTCTTCCATAAATTGATTGAAGCTGTAGTTCTTAGATGTCAGGATCAATAAGACAACTTGTTTGTAATATAGAAATTTGAATTTAACCAACAATGCTAAGTTTGAAATATAAGTCTGTGCTTGGCTATTATTATATGATTTTAAATGGCTGACTAATTTTATTCTGACAGCCAAGCCTCTTTATGCCTGGCCACTCTCATTAAAACTCACCAAGAACAAAGACTTCACCCAATGACCCCTTAAAGGTGAGGGCCCAATGGATGTCTCTCCAGGTCAGCCTGAGGCAACAGATTATGAAACTAGTGATGCTGGTACTGCATCACTAGCGAAGGTTCTATTCCTCTATGTGGACATGGAAAGGCTCAATCACCTTGGAAACACTCAGGCTATTAGAGCAACTTCACTCTTCTTTGCCACAAGGATATCCAATATCCTACCTGCAAGCGTGAGGACTGTGACCCTCAACTCACCTATGTATTTTCCTTTTTCTTCTCCCATTGGGTCTAGAAAGCATAGGAGGTACCTATTACGGATTGCTTGTGTTTTACCCATATTTTGTGAGTCTTTTTGTCCTTGTTAAGTCCCACTGGTTTATAGGAAAAAGAACACACTTCCAGCTGCATCAGTGGAACTGGAAAATGTAATTGGACACAGACCAACCCTTAAGGAGTTTACAGTCAATCTAGATCATTAGGTCACTCTCCTACTGATGTGGTAGTTTTTTGATTTTTGAAAGTGAAATTTTGTCAGGGAATTAATATCTTTAGTGTGATTATTCTTAGCATTAAATTTTGTTTGGGAAGACTTCTGGGAAGATGGCAGAGTAGGTGAGGCAGAAAGGGCTTCTCCTCTATGGAAGTAACTGGAGAGGGGCTGGAGGACACCCAGAACTATGGTTTCAGAGTGTGACTGGCCTTGGAGGGTCCCCAAAAGTATGTGGAGGGGATACCAAAAAATGAGAGAGATGGTGGTTCCAGGGATGGGGTGAGTTTGTTCCTGCAAGACCGCCTCTTGGCTGGCAGCAGCAAAACTGCTGCCAGGCAAGGGAGTGAGCAGTGACTCTCCACTCCCCTGCAGATACCTTGACAGTTGGCTATGGGCTGATCCTCCACAGTCAGACAGCAGGGAGCTCCTGTGAGAGAACCCAGAAGCCAGCATTTTCTATCCCCCCCATGGAAATGGGAGTGCACTGGCAAGAAGTGGGGAAGAGAGAGGTGCCATATTGATGAACAGGAGCCCATCCCACACCCCAGAAACTCACAGTTATAAGGCAGGGCAGAAGTGGGCTAGCAAGGCCCAGGTTCCATCTGCAGGGTGCCATTGAGTGGACTCTCTGCCTAACTGCTCAGCACCCACATCACAGCTCCAGGGCAGGTAGTCCCCAGAGCACATGGAAAACTGGTGTACTTGTTGGGTCCCCACCCAGTATGGACTCCACCCAGCATCCAGGAATAGTTTGAGGAAGACCAGCTTGACAGCACCACATCCTGATTGGTTAGGGAAACGGCACTCCAGCAAGCTGTACCTTAGAGTGCCACCTGTTGGTAGGATAGAGAAACTGCACTTCAACACATTGTACCTTTACCAAATTATATATAAATGCCCAAATAATCCTGCATTTCCCAAAATAAGCTTGCCAAGACAAACAAATGACATGAAGCCAACAGAAAATTACAAAACACTTGAAGAATATGGAAAATATGGACAAGCCAAACAATTTTAAAAGCTGGATAAGACACAAAATTTGGAGCAATTAATTAAGGAAGTACAAAAAAGGCTTCAAAACAACTTCAACAAGACGGCTCAAGACATAAAGGAAATCAAGAAGACTCTACAAGAGCATAAAGAAGAATTTGAAAGAGTAAATAAAAAATAGTAGACCTTATGGAAATAAAAGTCACTGTGGATCAAATTTAAAATATACTAGAGACACACAGTAGTAGATTTGAAGAGGCAGAAGAAAGGATAAACGAACTTGAGGACAGTAATTGAATGCAACCACACAAAAGAACAAATGGGGAAAAATAAAAATAAATGAAATGCATCTCAGAGAAATGATGGACAAAATGAAGCAAACAAATATAAGAATCACTGGTGTCCCAGAAGGAGAAGAGAAAGGTAAAGGTCTAGGAAGAGTGTTCAAAGACATAGTTGGGGAAAACTTCCCAACCGTTCTAAATGGCATAAATATGCAAATAAAAGATGTCCAACAAGCCCCAAATATAAATAAAACCAAATAAACCTATCGGAGACATATACTGATTAGACTGTCAAATGATGAAGAGGAGAAACTTCTGAAAGCAGCTAGAGAGAATTGATTCACCACATATAAGGGAAATGACATAAGACTAAGTACTGACTACAAAGTGGGCACCATGGAGGCAAGAAGACAGTGGTATGACATATTTGAAATTCTGAAGGAGAAAAATTGCCAACCAAGAATTCTTTAACCAGCAAAGCATGTCTTCAAAATTGAGGGAGAGTTTAAAATTTTCACAGACAAACAAATGCCGAGAAATTTTGTTAAGAGACTTGCCCTGCAAGAAATACTAAAGGGAGCTCTACCAGCTGAGAAAAAAAGAAAGGATAGAGAGTTTGGAAAAGAGCCCAGAACTGATGAGTATTAGTAAGGGCAACTTAAATGGGCAAAAAGAAAGAGAGGAAAATAAAGTAATAGCTCTAACAACTAAAAACCAAAGGATAAGATGACCAATTCAAGAACTCCCTTCACAGTAATAAATTTGAATGAAAATGGATTAAACTCTCCAATTGAAAGATACAAACTGGTATAATGGACTAAAATGTATGATCCATCAATATGCTGTTTATGAAAGACTCATCTTGGACCCTGCAACACAAAGACATGGAAAGTGAAAGGATGGGAAAAATATTCTAGAAAAACTGCATCAAAAGAAAGCTGATGTAGTTATACTGATATTGGAAAAAATAGACTTTAAATGCAAAAATATCATCAGAGAAAAAGAAGGACACTATATATTAATATTATTAATAAAAATGACAATTCACCAAGAAGAAATAACAATCATAAATGTTTAATGCACCCAATCAGGGAACTCCAAAATACATGAGATAAACATTGGCTAAACTGAAGGGAGCAATGGACATGTGTAAAATAATAGTGGGAGTGGGAGGACTTAACACTTCCAGACCTTGAAGCCTACTATAAAGCTACAGTGGTAAAAATAGCATGGTATTGGCATAATAACAGACATATTGGTCAATGGAATTGAATTGAAAGTTTGGAAATAGACCCCCAGATATACGATACTGATTTTTTTTATTTTAATTCAGTTTTATTGATATATATTCACATGCTATACAGTCATCCATGGTGTACAATCAACTGTACACAGTACTATCATATAGTTGGACTTTCATCACCACAATATACTGTTGAGCATTTTCCTTACACCAGAAAGAATAAAAATAAGAACAAAAAATGAAAGTAAAAATGAACACTCAAATCATCCCCCCTTCCCACCCCACTTTTCATTTAGTTTTTGTTCCCATTTTTCTACTCATCCATCCATACACTGGATAAAAGGAGTGTGATCCACGAGGTTTTCACAATCACACTGTCACCCCATGTAGGCTACATAGTCAAACAATCATCTTTAAGAATCAAGCCTACTGGGTTGCAGTTTGATAGTTTCAAGTATTTCCTTCTAGCCATTAAAACCTAAAAATGGATATCTATATAGTACATAAGAATGCCAACCAAAGTGACCTCCTGACTCTGTTTGAAATCGCTCAGCCACTGAAACTTTATTTTGTTTCATTTTGCTTCCCAGTTTGGGTAAACAAGATGTTCTCAATCACACAATGCTGGGTCCATGCTCATCCCCAGGTGTCACATCCCGCATTGCCAGGGAGATTTACGCCCCTGGGACTCAGATCCCACATAGAAAGAATGGCAGTGAGTTCACCTGCTGAGTTGGATTAGTTAGAGATGGCCATGTTTGAGTAACAAATAGGTACCCTGTGGGAGACAGACATAATTATAAGTAGGCTTAGTCTGTCCTTTGCAGCAACAAGCTACATAAGTGCAGGCCCCAAGATAGAGGGCTCAGTATACCAAATCATCACTCCTCAATGTTTGTGAGAACATCAGCAACAACCAAGTGGGGAAGTCCAACACTTCTGAATTTCCCTCCAGCTCCTCATGGGGGCCTTGCATGTATATTTTCATTCTCTGCCCAAATTGCCACAAAACATATTTTTAAAATATGAGTGGATAAACAATATGTGGTATATACACATGATGGAATACTACATGGTAGTAAGAAGGAATTAGGTTGTGAAACATGACATGAATGAACATTGAACACATAATGCTGAGTGAACTAAGTCAGACATAAAAGGAGAAATATTGTATGTTATCACTTCTATGAACTCTCTGAACAATACAAATTCAATGCTTTATAATGTAGAATATTGGGGACCTAGTGATAGACACAAGCTAGCAAGGGGGGATGATAATCTAGTATGTTCTCATATGTTAATGATGGTAAATTCAAAGGTATGGAAATGGATAGGGGTGATGATTGTTAATTGGATTATAAATATCAGAGCTGTATTGAAGGCAAACAGGAATGAAAGGGGTTGTTTAAAGACAAGTTTCCCACAGATCAGCACCACAAAATAGTTGCTTGCATGATATACTTCTAAGGTATGACACTAGCACAGAGAGTTGAAAACAATGGTATTTGGGAAAAATCTACATGTTGCATACTAGGGACTATAATTAATAAGAATACCTTACAGGTACCACACAAATACTAGGGACAAATAATTAAGGGCTGACAAGAGCTATGTGGTGTTTTGGGATATGAGAATTATTTAAAATGGAGAGTTATAAGGATTGTACAACTAAATGATAAAAATGTGACATATGGATGGATTATAATGGACATATGCTTTGTGAACTTAGGGACCCCCTACTTTATAAGTCAAGCTCTCAATCTTGAGGCTTACTCAGGTGGAACATGGTTGTAAAGAGCATGCTAAGCCCACCTATAACTACACCTAGGAGTCACATCCAGAAAACCTCTTTTCTTGCTCAAATGTGGACCTTCTCTCTCTAAGCATAACACTGCAAATAAATTCATCACCCTCCCCCTGATGTGGGACAGGACCCCCCAGATGAATGAGTCTTCCTGGCAATGTGGTAAACAGATTCCAGGAATGAGCCTGACTCTGTCTGAAGGAACTGAGAATGCCTTTTTGACTAAAATGGGGGAAAGCAAGTCAACAAAATAAGGTTTAAGTGGCTAAGAGAATTCAAATAGAGTCAAGAGGGTATCCTGTAGATTATTCCTGTATAACTTCACCTAGATATACCAAGTGACCACAATATGATAAGCCCAAGCCAACAGTAGTCCCCCAAACCTTAAAGAATACACAGATCCTTATCTGAGAATCTACGAAAGTTTCATTCACTAAATTTATTCTTCAGAAATTTTAATCCTTTAGAGAACTCCTATGTCAGCTAAGTCCTAAAACCCAGAGGCACTAGCCTCTTCAACAACATCAACCAGGTGTGTCCCCTTTTCTCATAAAGTTTATAACCCTTTCCAACATGAACAAGTTAGGGTGGTCACTGCCTAGACATCCCTGAAGATCAGGAAAGTGATTAAACTAGAGGAAGGGGTAGCAACAGACAAGATGGAATTTAACAAAGGGTTAGGAATACTGAATCTCTATATAATTTTCTTTTTCTTAGTTGCTAGGGTATTAGAATAGCTAGAAGGGAAGAATTGAAATGATGGTACTGCAACCAATTGCATCCTTTGAAATTTGTTCTTTAGCTACTTGTTAAATTGTAATTTGAAAGCTATCATCTTTTTGTATATGCATTAAATTTCACAATAAGGAAATAACTGAAACTATGGTACTGCAACTCATAACAACTTTGGAAATTTCCTATATAACTACTTGTTAAATCATACTTCGAAAGATATTTTCCTTTTGTATATATGTTATATTTCACAATAAGGAAATAATTGAAACTGTGGAACTGTAATCCATAATATTCTTTGAAATTTGCTAACTACTTATTAAATTTCATTTGGAAATTTATCACTTCTAGGTATATAGGGTATATTCTACAATAAAAATATGATTAAAATTTTTTTGTTTGGGACAATGTGGGCGTCATTGCTCTTTGATGAATGTCACTGGTTTTTATAAAAGTACAAGAAAAGTCAAAAGCCAAAGATGTACCAAAGTATCGAGGGCTGCTATATTTGCAGGACTAAGTCCTCCAGTTCTCAATTTGCTGACAGTAAACACTCTGAAAAGGACTTCCAGATTTGTCTTGGGTTGCATGAGACTTGTTTAGTAGATATCTGCAATGCTTGTTCTTGCTTGTGAAAAGATGGAGGAAGCTACCAGCAGGATAAAAATCTGAAACCACGTGGTAGATGCAAGGGCAGGATCCAATCTAACAACTGCATTGAAACCAAAGGAAGTGAAAACTGTCTGGAAACAGAATAAAAAGCTACCAGATCAGTAAACTGCAGAAAGAATTTAAATGTCACAATTTATGATGCTCATAGATCATCTCAAATGCCTCCCCAACCAAGTCTCTTTGTTACAGTAAAAAGTCAGATGATGGCTCAGATACTGAGATGGCTTCTGGCTCTAATAGAACACCAACATTTTCCTTTTTAGATCTCACATACTGGGAAAGACAGAAAACATGTTGTGTGGGATAATCTAAAAAGGCCATTTTGGGGAATTTCTCATTGACACACATTTACTCAACCCTTGCTGCAGCAATAAGAAAACAGCAGCTGAGAAGCTGAAGGAACAGGGGCCAGAACCTCTACCCATCTCCACTCAGGAGTGGTGACTAAGGTTTATGTAGAAAGGGAACGAAAAGTATAATTTTGGAAAGACAACCAAGCAACAAAGTGGCCCTCCTATTTTTACCTTGGATACTTGCTATTCTGCCAGAAGACAATTTATAGAATGGTTTTGAATTATTTTCTCCCCAGTTCCACAAGCTCTGAAGCCACTGTCTAGCTTACTAAAAGAAAAAGAGAACTTTATATAATATTTAAGATTCTGAGTACTTCAAAGGAAAACTGAATTCTGCTGTAAAATACTGTTTAACTTTTTTAAAAAAAATCTCCTCATGAATGAAATTAGGAGAATTTCAGGGGACAGAGATGGGATTTGCTGTATGATAAACCATATGTAGTTTTAGTATTTTCCATATTGAGAAGAAATGTTTGGGGCATTTTTAAGATGGCTGGCTGCACTTATTTTCCCTCATGATAGTAAACTTGTCATACTTCAATAATATAGACTGGCTTCTAGAGGTATTTTTTAATAATTTTGAAATATTAAGGTCTTGCCAAGGTTTTGTTGTTTCAAACGTGTACTACTTAAATATTAAGTAGGACAGACTAAGCTTTCTAATGCAAATACCTTGAAAAAAAGAGTAACTACCAAATATCCAGAGATGTAAAGTGATTGGATATGTTGCATCCTGTGTCACCTCCATCCACATTAATATTTGATAAATATTTTAATTTATATGGAACTTTCAAGCAGAATCAAAGCTCCTCTTTGGGAAATGGCACGACTTCAGGATAAGCAATCCTATATGAATATTACCAAAGCATTACCACATGATAGAGAACACACTATTTAAAATGTCTAAAATTAAAGTGTGCAAGTCTTCAAGATGGCACAAAACAAAGGTTAATGCTTTCTGGTGCACATTTCTTAGAGGGTGTTCCAGTTTGCTAAAGCTGCTGGAAATGCAACATACCAAAAATGGATTGGCTTTTATGAAGGGGATTTGTTAGGCTACAAATTTACATTTCTAAGGCCATAAAAGTGTTCAAGCTAAAGCATCAACAGGAGGATAACTTCATTGAATAAAGGTCTATGGCATCTGGAATACTTCTGTCAGCTGGGAAGGCAAGTGGCTGGTGTCTGCTGGTCCTTTGCTCCCAGGTTCTTGTTTCAACAAGTCTTTCTCCAAAATGTCCCTGGCCTTCTGTATTTCTTAGATTCTCTCTCTCAGCCTCTGTGCATCCTTGCTTTGGCATCTTTCTATCTTATCTTCTCTTCCTCTGCTCCTGTGCATCTTTGCTTGTTCTCCCAGGGCATTTCCCTCTATGCATCATTAGCTTTTCTGGGGCAAACTCTGGGCTTCATCTCTTACCTTAGCATCTCCAAGTGTCTTTCTGTCTGCATCTCCAAGCATCTGGATCTGTATTGGCTCCCGAGCCCTCTTTAAGGACTCCAGTAAAGTACTCAAGACTCACCTTGAATGTCCAAGGTCACATCTCCATTGAAATAATCTAATCAAAGTTCCCACCCTCAGTTGGATGGGCCACATCTCCAAGCAAATGACCTAATCAAAAGGTCCCACCCACAATAAGTCTGCACCCACAAAATTGGGTTAAAAGACCAGTCTTTGCTTGGGTACATAATAGATTCAATCTGGAACAGAGGGCTTGCCTAGTATGTTTAAAATTGACTTTTGCTTGTCTTATTTGACTCTTGGTGACTTCACTGAAAATCTGCCCAATTCAGATTTAGCTCTGGATAACTTCAGTTGACAATTGTGAAGGTCTTATCTGTGTAGAGTGGATGTTAGACTTGTTTTAACCTATTAGGGATTTTTTTTTTCTTTTCAATATTTAAAGTAAAATTCTACTAGAAGAAAAGAGGTGTGTTTTAATGTTGAGTGGGTTGGTTTTTGGTTGGTTTCTTTTAGTCAAACTTTGTAAACTTTGACATGTTGGTTGATGAATAAATCCTGAAAATGGAGCTCTTCAACTCTAAAATCTCCATTAAATCCTCTCACTTGAATCCAAACCAAAGTACCCTCATTGCCTCATTTCTGAAATTCCAGGAAATAATATCACTTTTCATAGGGGAGGAGCATTTTTCTTGCCTAATAATAATTATAAGACTCAGTGCTTGTTATTTTTAACAACTTCATACCCACTAAAATGGCTTTTATTTTTAAACTGGAAATCAGACCTTTTGGGAATTGTTACAGTTTTCTAATGCTGTTGTTATGCAAAACACCAGAAATAATTGGCTTTTATAAAAGGAGTTTGTTTGGTAACAAGTTTACAGTACTAAGGCCATAAAAGTGTCCAAACTAAGGCATCAACAAGAGGAAACTGAAGAAAGATCAATGGTGTCTAGAACACCTCTGTCAGCTGGAAAGGCACATGGTTGGCTTCTGCTGGTCCTGCGTTGTGTTTCAGCTCCTCTCTCAGCTCCTGTGCATCCTTAGCTTAGCACCTCCAAGTGTCCTTCTGTCTGCAACTCCAAGCATCTCTGAGCATCAGCTTTCAATGGCTATCTTCAAAATGTCTCTCTCAGCTTCTCTTAGGACATTCTGTCCTCCCTTAGCTTCTCTGTAGACTCTGGGCTACCATCTCAAAGCATCAGCTCCCAAGCATCTCTCCAGATGTCTCCCTCAGCTGCTCTCTGTGTGATATCTTTTTTTAATCTTCATTTTATTGAGATATATTCACATACCACGCAGTCATACAAAACAAATCGTACTTTCGATTGTTTACAGTACCATTACATAGTGGTACATTCATCACCCAAATCAATCCCTGACACCTTCATTAGCACACACACAAGAATAACAAGAATAATAATTAGAGTGAAAAAGAGCAATTGAAGTAAAAAAGAACACTGGGTGCCTTTGTCTGCTTGTTTATTTGTTTCCTTCCCCTATTTTTCTACTCATGTGTGACATCTCTTTAAAGGATTCCAGTAAATTAATCAAGAACTTCCCTGAATGAACAGGGTTAAATCTCCATGGAAACATTCAATCAAGAGGTCATGTCCTAATAAAAGAAAATTAATAACTCTGCCCCCACAAGATGGTTATGGCTTTTTGGGGGGGATATAATGTATCCAAACCAGCACAGAAAGGATATGGATAAATAGGAAACCTCATAAATTGTTGAGTAAAATGGTGCAGCCACTGTGGAAAACAGTTTGGATGTTCCTCAGAAAGCTATACAAAGAATTACCATATTACCCAGCAATTCCATGCCTAGGTATATGAATCAAAGGAATTGAAATCAAGTACTCAAACAGATATTTGTACACCAATGCTCATTGCACACTTTTCACAATATCCAAAGGTGGAAGCAATTCAAGTGTCCACCAACAGATGAATGGGCAAATAAAATATTGACTAGCCATACAATGGAATGCTACTCAGCCATAAAAAGAAGTGCTGAAACATGCTACAACATGAATGAACCTTGAAGACATATTGAGTGAAATAAGCCAGACACAAAATGACAAACATTGTATGATTTCTTTCATATGGAATACTTAGAATAATCAATTTCATAGAGATAGAAAGCAGGAGAGTGGTAACCAGGGGTAGGGGTAGGAATGGGAAGTTTTGGCTAAGTGAGTAAGAGTTTTGATTTGGGATGATGAAACTAGTCTGGAAATATATAGTGGAGAGAGTTACACAATATTGTCAATGTATTAAAGTCAAAGAATTGTCTGCTTAAAATGGCTAAAGTGATTTTTGTTAGGTATATTTTACAATTAAAATAAATAAAATAATAAAATCAATATGAGAAAAATATAATAGGAATAGGGTTTGTTTCAACCCAGATTAGCCCCAAGACCAAAGAACATGCCTGGCATGGTGTTACCCATGAGCTTAATTAGGTACTTACAATACAGAAGATGACTTTTCCCAATGGTGTTGGGTCAGAAGAGTTAAGTCAGTGTTTTGCCATTCTGGAGAGAGAGAGAGAGAACAATGGGGGAGTGAGGCTTATAAATGTTTGTGGCAATGGAGTTTCTCACAAGATTTGGTTACAACAGGATCTCTCTAGATTTAGTTACAACAAGTTCTCCCAAAATTTGGTTGCTAACATTGATTAGGGGAGGAAAGTTTTAATGCTTTCCCCCCTGAAGGAGAGGGACTCATTGCCTGGTCATATAGGCAGCTGTGTGTATCTTAATAATGGAGGAGGGTGTGGGGCCCCATGCCCTTGGTCCTTACAATCCACCCCCATGCAGCAGTATTGACCATAGAACAGACATTGCAGGATAAGAGACAACAGAACACTAGGAGACACCCATTCAGAAATAACTACCCCACAAAGTAATGCTACTGACAATTGATAAAATCTTTGCTTATTTTCCAATGCATTGAATTCTTCCAGGCCAGGAGAGTGTTCCACACAGTCCAATTCACAGGGGTTATATTCCAAGAAAGGTCAGTAGCACCAAAATTTGGCAAGTCCATGCAAATCCAACTTTGGATTCAATTGTTGGCATGAATTACCACTGAGGTCCATATGGTGCTATGGGCAAAAAGAAAGATGCTTATGCAGAACAATATGCAGTAATTCCTGCTGTTAATACATGCTAAGTCTCCATTAGTGACCAGAAGTGTTCCAGGGGAAGGGGTGCTATGAGGGCATTTTAGATACCACACTTTTTCCCCCTGCAATTGCAGGGAGTCTTCTTGAATTAAATATATGGTTACCTTAGGCATAATAAATGTCCACAAAGTCATGCATACAACACCTTGAGGTATAGGGGAGTCCCAAGTTGTATATATATATACAAAATTTTAGGTGACCCCAATACCCTATAGGCTTAGGATTCCCAACCAGTGTGGCTGCATCAGCCAGGACCATGGCCAGCCAATCAACCTTATTTTCCACAATTTCTAATACTTGTGGCACAGGCAAAAGCAAATGATTTTCATTACCTCCTTGTGGATCTAACATTGCCAGTCTTTTTACCTGAATTTGCAGCACATCCATGGGTCCTGAAGTTGCCCACTCAAAAGGAGTGGAAGAAGCTGCTCAATGTCATGGATTAAGGCTGGTGAGGGCTGGATATAACCTATAGGTGCAGTGCTGCAGGGACTGTTTGTCATCTTTCAGCTGCTCTTTTAAAAGTCCATTCATTCTTTCCATTAACCCCACTGCTGTGGGTTTGTATGGCAAATTCAGAAGCCCAGACTTAGGTTAATTGTCCAGTAAATGGGGTCCCTCTATCACTGTCCACATGTGTACAGACCCCAATGGAAACAATTTCTCTAGACTATGTATTGCAGCCCTCTAGTTGGGTTTTCCTACTGGGAAGGCCATAAACAACCAGGCAGCTGTGTCTATGGCTGTAACGGCATATTTGGAACCCTCTGATAAGGGAAGAGACCCAATGTAGTCTATTTGCCATCTGGTGACTGGGATCTGCTCATGGCTGATGTGACTGAGTTGGCGAGGAAGCATTCTTAGTCTTTGCAGTGAGCAGGAGGGCAGGGTCCACATCTTTCAGCTGTTGCCTCAAGATGGGGAAATGGAACTCCTGCACAAGCCTCCACTGAGTCTGGTTATCTCAGTGCCCTGTTTTCCTATGTAGTCATTCAGCAGCCTCATGGCTCTAGGCTATGAACTTTTGCTAAAGCATCTTCTTCAATATTGTCAGGTAAGGAGTCAGTACAAATAGTGCATGTCCTTGTTCATGAACAATGACTATCCATACAGCCCTTAATTCAGCCTGTTGGCTGCTTTGCATAGTCCAAGTTTCCCACCATATCATGACCATACAGGGGTGCATGGCTACTGCTATCCAGGTGATGTCTTGCCTGTGTGCTGAACCATCAGTATACCAGGCAGACTCCAGTATACTGCCACATCCATCAATGGTGGGCACAGAAACAGCCACATCAGGAGGATCAGCAGGGAAGAGCATGTGTTATTCTTCCACGTAGGAAACTGGTCCTAGAATATCATGCATTTCTGAACTTAAGAGACTGTTGTTAAAGACACTTCATTGCAACAGATATGCTTTCCATTTCATCCAAGGACTCAGCTGAGCACTTCCTGAATGCATTTTATTTGCTGTGTTTTTTATCCACCCCTGAATGGGGATGGCAATGCTCAATGACACAGGGCATTTTTGGATTAGTCCACCAACTTGCTGCAGGGCATTATACACAGCACACAGCTGTTTTTCTAAGGGACCGTACTGCATTTCAGCTTCTTTCCAGAAATGAGACCAAAAGTCAATGGGGGTCTTGAGGGGCAAGATGGCAGCATAGAGAGTTGTTGAATTTAGTTCATCCCCTGAAGCAGCTAACAAACAACCGGGAACATCTAGTAAATAATCTGGAATAACTGCTGGGAGACAACCATGACTATCCACACATCATACACCCACCTGGATTAGGTGGAATGATTGAGATTGCAGCATAAAATCTGTAGGTAAAACCTGTGAAACTGCACTGGGAGGTCCCCTCCACCCACAGCAGGCTGAGCTGCAAGACTACACTGTAGGGGAAAGAAGCAACCATTTTCAATCCACAGTGCTCTGACCAGACAGGGGTGGAGAAAAGACAGTCAGAGAGACACAGGAGTAATTTAAATGCAGAAGATAACCCCCAAGGGGGTGTGTCTTCCCTAAGAGGAAGGAAGTGGTGCCCAGCTCTAGTGACAGTCTTCCCTTCAGAACTCAGACTTGAGAACCTGGAGGTAAACAATCAAACCAGAAACAACCTAAGCTGAGAACTAAAGGGGCCATGCTCCTTACACCAGTCAGAAGCAACAGGCTGAAAGGTGCCACTTTCTGGGCAGGTTAGCAAAAGCACAGCAGCTAGAGGCCTCACTGGAAATCTGCCAATCTTCTAAGATACACCCTCAGGAAAACTTTGAACTGAATATAACCCCATTCTGAGATCTGAACTCATTCTGGCCTGGGAAAATCTGATCGGGGTAACCAAGGAAACCAGATGCCTAGACAACAGAAAACTACAATTATGCTAGGAAAAGTGAAGATATGGCCCAGTCAAAGGAACAAACTTACACCACAATTAAGACACAGTTGAGATATTGTTTCACTTTAATGAAACAATCAATTAAAGAGTTTCAAAGAAACATACTAAATCAAATGAAAAACCAAATTAATGAGTTCAGGGAAGATATGGCAAAAGAGACATAAAGAAAAAATTGGGCAGACATAAGGTAGAAATTGACAGTTTGAAAAAACAAGTGGCAGAATCTATGGAAATGAAAGACACAACATAGGAGATGAAAAACACAATAGAGACATACAACAGAAGATCTCAAGAGGCAGAAGAAAACACTTAGGAATTAGAGAACAAGACACCTGAAAGCCTACACACAAAAGAACAGACAGGGAGAAGAATGGAAAAATATGATTAAGGTCTCAGGAAATTGAATGACAACATGAAACACATGAATGTATGTGTCATGGGTGTCCCAGAAGGAGAAGAGAAGGGAAAGGGGGCAGAAGCAATAATAGAGAAAATAATCAATGAAAATTTTCCATCTCTAATGAAAGACATAAATCTACAGATACAAGAAGTACAGCATACTCCAAACAGAATAGAGCTGAATAGACATGTGCCAAGACACTTAATAATCCAATTATCAAACATCAAAGACAAAGAGAGAATTCTGAAAGCAGCAAGAGAAAAGCAATCCATCACATAAAAAGGAAGATTGATAGGACTATGTGTGGATTTCTCAATAGAAACCATGGAGGCAAGAAGGAAGTGCTGTCATATATTTAGGATACTGAAAGAGCTTTTCAAAAATGGATCTAAGATGGCTGCATAGAGGGAAGTGGAAGCTAGTTAGTCACCCTGGAAAAACTAATAAAAAAACAGGAACAGCTAGTAAATAATCCAGAATATCTGTGGGGGGACAAACATGACCATCCACTCATCATACACCAACCTGAATTGGGAGGAATGCCCAAGATCAGAGCATAAAGTCTGTAAGTAAAAACTGTGGATCCAAGACAGGAGACACCTCCTCCCACAGCCTGAGCTGCAAAGCCTTGTGGTGCTAGAGAGAAGCTCTCTCCCAGCAAGCAAATATAGCTCAGCTGTTTCCAACTTGGATTTTAATTAGCGAATGTGGACTACTCACTATGAGCTATGGACCCCCAAGAAGCAGTCAGAGGCTTTGGGTGATGACTGACCTTGGTGAGCTGGAGGGTCACTGTGGACTAGCCCTGAAGGGGACTTTCTGTCCCTGTTTTGGCTCAGTGGAAAAAGCCTCAGCCATTTTCAGTTCCCAGTGCTCTGACCCAGACAACAAGGGTGGAGATAGCACAGGCAGAAATGTTAATGATCTCTCCCTAGAGGGTCTATCTTCTCTAAGAGGAAAAGGGTGGGGCCCAGCTCTACTACCTGCCTTACACTCAAAACCAGACCCCAGAGCCTGGGGGAAAACAGCCACAGGCCATACCTCCTTACACTAGTCTGGAGTTACAGGCTGACAGGTGCAATGCTGGGCAGAAAAGCACGGTGAACTGATGCATCACAGGGTGTACCAATTTTATAAGACACACCTGCAGGGAAATTGGATACTGAATATTTCTTCCTTCTGGGACCTGAGCCTGTTCTGGTCTGGGAAAACCTGATTGGGGTACCCAAGGTAATCAACCATGCCTAGAAAACAGAAAACTACAAACTACACTAAGAAAAATGAAGTTATGGCCCAGTCAAAGGAACAAACTGAGATACAGGAATTGAAACAACTAGTAATAAGTCAATTAAAAAGTTTAGGGAAGATATGATGAAAGAGCTGAACTGTATAATAAAAACACTGGGCATACATAAGGTAGAAATTGAAGGTTCAAAAAACAACTGGCAGAATCTATGGAAATGAAAGGCACAACACAAGAGATGAAAGATACAATGCAAACATAAAACAGCAGATCTCAAGAGGCAGAACAAAACACTCAGGAACTGGAACTGGAGAACAAGGCACCTGAAAGCCTACACACCAAAGAACAGATAGAGAAAAGAATGGAAAAATATGAGCAACATCTCAGGGAACTTAAGGACAAAACAAAGACAAGAATGTACATGTCATTGGTGCCCCAGAAGTTGAAGAGAAGGGAAAAGGGCAGAAGCAATAATAGAGGAAATAATCAATGAAAATTTCCCATCTCTTATGAAAGACATAAAAGTAGGGATCGAAGAAGTGCAGCTTACCCCAAACAGAATAGATCTGAACAGGCCTATGCCAAGACACTTAATAGTCAGATTATCTAATGTCAAAGATGAAGAGAGAATCCTGAAAGAAACAAGAGAAAAGTGATCCATCACATGCAAAGGAAGCTTGATAAGATTATATGTGGATTTCTCAATAGAAACCATGGAGGCAAGAAGGAAGTGAGATGATATATTATAGATACTGAAAGAGAAAAACCACCAAACAAGAATCCTATAAAAAGCAAAAGTATCCTTCAAATATGAGGGAGAACTTAAAATATTCTCTGACAAACAGACAATGACAGAGTTTGTGAACAAGATACCTGCTCTACAGGAAACACTAAAGGAAGCACTGCAGACAGAAAGGAAAAGACAAGAGTGAAAGGTTTGGAAAACAATTTTGGGAGATAGTAGCACAGCAATGTAAGTACACTGAACAAAGATGACTGTGAATATGGTTGGAAGAGGAAGGCTGGGACCATGTGGGACACCAGAACAAGAGAAAATGAAAAGATGGACTGTGTAACTCATGGAAACCTAGGGTGCTCAATGATTTTAATAAAAGGTACAAATATGTTTTTACATGAGGTGGAACAAATGAATTTTGACATTGCAAGGTGTTAAAAATAGGGTGGGAATGGGGGGAAAATACAATCAATGCAAACTAGAGACTATAATTTATGGAAACATTGTATTATGCTTCCTTTAATGTAACAAAGGCAATATACCAAAGCATAATGCATATGGGAGGGTGGGGAATAGGGTAAGGTTTTGGGACTTCTGACATTGGTGATGTTGTCTGACTCTATCCTACTTTAGGTTAATGCTATCTTTCTTTTTGTTGCTTTTGAGCTATCAAGTTTTGTTTTTTTGTTTGTTTTTCTCTTTCTCTCTTCTTTTTCATTTTCCTCTCTGCCTTCTTTGACTTTTCCTCCATCATTGTGGAAGAAATGGAGATGTCCTTATATAGCTAGTGGTGATGGTGCTGAATACATAAATATGTGACTATACAGAGAACCAATGATTGTTTACTCAGGACCAAATGTACGGTGTGTGAAAAAAAAACATCTTAAAAGAAATGGGTTGATGAAGAAACCTTGAGGGCACAATATTGAGTGAAATAAGACAGACACATAAAGGCAAACATTGCAGGGTCTCACTGATATGGACTAATTATATGTAAACTCATAGATATGAAATATAAGTTACCAGGAGATGGAATGAGGCTAAAGACTATGGAGTGGTTGCTTATTATGAGCAGAATGTTCAACTAGTGTGAGCTTAAACATTTGGAAATGGAAAGGGGTGATGGTAGCAATTTACTATGAGAATAACTAACAGTGCTGAAAGGTGTGTGAAGGTGGTGGAAAGGGTAAGCTCAGAGTCATGCATGTCACCAGAAGAAAAGTTTGAGGTTAAAAGATGGGAATGTATAAAACAGTGAATCTTGTGGTGGACAATGTCCATGATTAACTATACAAATATTAGAAATCTCTTTCACAAACTAGAAAAAAATGTATGACACTATAACTAGAAGTTAATTATAAAGAGGCATATAGGAAAAAATATATACCTATTGCAAACTATATACTACAGTTAGTAGCATTTTAACGTTTTTTCATCAACAGTAACAAATGTACTATACCAAAACTATGAATCAGTAATGGATTGGGGCATGGTTAAGGGTATAGGAGGATCTGAGTTTCCCTTTTTGGTCTTTATTTCTTTTCCGGAGTAATGAAAATGTTCTAAAAATTGAAAAAAATTGTGTTGATGATGCACAGCTGTATGATGGTACCATGGGCAATTGATTGTACACTTTGGATCTTTGGATGGTTGTAAGGTATGTGAACAATCTTAATAGATAGATAGAGAGATAGATGATAGATAGATAGATAGATAGATAGATAAAACAGATTGAGGAAATCTAGAGGGCATTACATTGAGGGAAATATGTCAGATGCACAAGGACAAATATTGCATGGTCTCACTGATATGGACTAATTATAATTAGATATAATTATTAGAGATAGAATGAGGTTAAAGAATGGGGATCCATTGCTTATTATGAGCAGAATATTCAACTAGGTTGAATTTAAGTGTTTGGAAATGGACAGAGGTGATGTTAGCATATTATTGTGAGAATAATTAACAGGGCTGAATAGTATGTGAATGTGATGGAAACAGGAAGCTTAGAGTCATGTACGTTAACAGAAGGAAAGTTGGAGGTTAAAAGATGGGAATGCATAAAACAATGAATCTTGTTGTGGGCAATGTCCATGATTAACTGTATATATATTAGAAATCTCTTTCATGAACTAGAACAAATGTATGACACTATAACTAGAAGTTAAGAATAGAGGGGTATATAGGGAAAATATACCTATTGCAAACTATGTACTACAGTTAGTAGTATTTAACATTCTTTCATCAACAGTAATAAATGTACTATACCAATGCTATGAGTCAATAATGGAGGGGGGGTGGTTAGGGGTATGGGAGGATTTGAGCTTTTTTTTGCCTTTATTTCTTTCCTGGAGTCATGAAAATGTCCTAAACACCAAAAAAAAAATTGTGATGGATGCACAGCTGTATGGTGGTACTGTGGGCAATTGATTGTGCACTTTGGATCTTTGGATGATTGTATGGTATATGAACAATCTCAATAAAAATGAATTTAAAAAAAAAGATACTGAAAGAGAAAAACTGCCAACCAAGTGCCCTATATCTGGCAAAACTGTCCTTCAAATATAAGGGATATTTAAAATATTCTCTGACAAACAGACAATAAAAGAGTTTGTGAAAAAGATACCTGCTCTACAGGAAATACTAAAGAGATCACTACAGACAGATAGGAAAAGACAGGAGTAAGAGTTTTGGAACACAATTCTGGATGATGGTAGGGCAACAATGTAAGTACACTGAACAAAGATGACTGTAGTATGGTTGAAAGAGGAAGGTTAAGAGCATGTGGGAAACCAGAAGGAAAGAGGAAAGACAGAGACTTGGACTCTATAACTCATTGAAACATAGAGTGCTCAACAATTGTGATAAAACATACAAATTTTTTTTTCATGAGGGAGAACAAATGAATGTCAAACTTGCAAGTTGTTAAAAATGGGGTGGTTTTGGGGAAAAATACAATCAATGCAAACTAGAAACTATAGTTAACAGAAACACTGTATTAGGTTTCCTTTAGTGTAACAAAGGCACTACACCAAAGCTAAATGCCTATAAGAGGGGGACATAACGGAGGAATATGGGACTCTTGGCATTGGTGATGTCTCTTTTTTTGTACTTTAGTTTAATTCTGTCTTTCCTTTAATTGCTTTTTAGCTGTCATTTTTTCATTCCTTTTTTTTTTCTTTTGCCTCTCTATCTTCTTTGACTCTTCTGCCTTCTTTGTGGAAGAAATGGAGACGTCCTTATACAGATAGTGGTGATGGTGATGAGTGCATAAATATGTGATTATTCAGGGAACCATTGATTGTTTACTTACGATGGAAACTATGGTGGGTGAACAAAACAGTCTTAAAAAAACAGGTTGATGAAGAAACCTTGAGGACACTATATTGAGAGAAATATGTCAGACACATAAGGACAAACATTGCAGGGTCTCACTGATATGAACTAATTATAATATGTAAACTCATAGACTTGAAATACAAGTTACCAGGATATAGAACAAGGCTAAAGAATGGGGAGTGGTTGCTTGTTATGAGCAGAATGTTTAACTAGGCTGAACTTAAGTGTTGGGAAATGGACAGAGGTGATGGTAGCACTTTACTGTGAGAATAACGAACAGTGTTGAATGGTGTGTGAATATGGTGGAAAGGGGAAGCCCAGAGTCATGTATGTCACCAGAAGGAAAGTTGGGAGTTAAAAGATGAGAGGTTAAAAGATGTATAAAACAGTGAATTTTGTTGCCAATGTCCTTGATTAACTGTACAAATATTAGAAATCTTTTCCATGAACTACAATGAATGCATGACACTATATCTAGAAGTTAATACAGGGGTATATAGGGAAATTATATACTTATTAAAAACTATGAACTACAGCTTACAGTATTTTAACATTCTTTCATCAACAGTAACAAATGTACTATTCCAATACTATGAGTCAATAATGGAAGGGGTTGATTGGGGACATGGGAGGATTTGAGTTTTCTTTTTTGTCTTTATTTCTTTTCTGGAGTAATGAAAATGTTCTAAAAATTGAAAAAAAATCGTGGTAATGGATGCACAGCTGTATGATGTTACCATGGGCAATTGATTGTGCACTTTGGATTTTTGGATGATTGTATGGTATGTGAACAATCTCAAAATTAAATTAAAAAGAAAGCCAATGGGAACTTGCTTTGTCTGTTGCCTTTTTCACAAGCACCACTGAAAGCAAATACTTGTACTGACAACATCTAATTCACAAGGCACATCTGGGTCAACCTTCCATAAAGCCTGAGCTTGTGCAATAGCCCATTTGGCTTTTTCAAAAGCATTCTGTTGTGGAACATCCCATGCCCATGTTTTTCCTTTCCTAACTAGGACATACAAAGATTTTAGAAAATGCAATAAATAGGGTATAATCAGTCTCCAATAACCCAACAAACCAAGGAAAGCCATGAGCTCTATAGGAGTATGTGGAGTGGGATAATTTTGCACTGTATCAACAATAGCAGGGGGAATAGTCTTTATGGTGGTTTCCAATTCTGTAAGAGAGATACCTATCAACATATCATCACAGAGTATCATTTTGTAATGATAGGAGTGTATTGGTAATGAATGACGGAGATGGTAGCATTACATTAGGAATGGAGTTGGCATCAGTAAAATAAATATCTGAATGCTGTTAAAAGGAAGAAAAAATAGATTGTATATATGGTAATATAATAAAAAAATTTTTAAAAATCCATGGAACTGTACTACACAGTGAGCCCTAAGTTAAACCATGGATAATATTGTTAATATTCAATTTTTTAAATGTGCTTTCATCAACTGTAATAAATGTTCCACACCAATGCAAGGTGTTAATAATAAGGTGGTATATGGGAATCTTGAACTTTATGCATGATTATTCTGTGAACCCATTTCTCCAATAAAAGGGGACAAATAATGGAGATAAAGTGATGGGTTAACAGACATATTTGTAAATCCAAACTCCGACCCAAACATTTTCAGGTAGATATGATATTCCAGTAATGGGGTAAAAATGAAAACAGCATACACAAAGCCAGAAGTTTTACCCATAATTAGAGCTGAGACTATCTTACAAAGGGAATGGTTGAGTGGAGGTCTCAGCCTCAGGGACCAGTTACTTACTTGCTCCCTTTCCACTAAAAGAATGGTAGGTGGGAAGAAGTCACAGTGCCATTACAAGGAAAAGATAAAATTCAAATGTCCTGATAAAGACTGCCATGCACAAGAGGAAAGCCTGAACACAGGCCTGAGGAGGGCAGACCCTACTCCTTCCTTAGACCCAGTCTCACTACTCTTCCACACTAGTGTGCTCTGCTCAGGCAAACTGGAGAACTTGGAGTCCCTCTCTGAGTACACTGCTCCTCTTCCTAGTCTCCCTGCTCCCCCAGCCATAAAAATCTACAAATCAAAACCTATCTATCCTCAGAGGCCTCCTTCCAAATTTTCCCGCAGTGAACAACAAATATCACTCCTCAAGGTGCTCTGCATTTCCTGCAGCCATTAATATTTGCCTCCTTTAATTATAATGACTTGCATCCAGAATTAAGCTCCTTGAAAGCAAAGGCTGGATCACAAACACCTTTGTACTTCCCACAAGTGGTTCTTAGACAACTGTCTCCAGAGTCCTGCTGGGCTGTCTAGGGAAAATCATTGGACAGTAAGTCTCACAAGAGGCAGGGCCTCACCCCCAGGGATTCTGATTTAGTGGGTCTGAGGTGGGCCTGGAAATCTGAATTTGTTTTTACTATTTCCACATTTTCTGACACCAAGATGGGTTTGGAAATAATGCCTTCAACTACAGCATCTGGCTGAATGTTCTGCCAAACTAAACCTGGAGGAACCGTAATCCAAGGATGTACAGAGTTAACAAACAAAATGTCTGTATTGTTAACATGGTCAGTGAAAGCACAGCATCCAGAACTTAGAAGTGGTCAGGGGCTTGGCTGGTGAGCAGCCCTAGGCTCCTGCTCTCAACTTTAGGAATATTTTAGGTAATTGTTGTGATCCAGGAAAGAACAAAGACAACTAGTAATCATAAAGATCATAGATCACAGAATGAGTCCTTTCTCCTGGGCTTGAAAATGTGTAGGGCTTCAGAGTCCAGAAGTATGGAGTTGATGATTCATTCTATAAACATTTTTTTTAAAATAGACAACAGCAAAACCAAAAAACCTACCCAGATTTGTACCATGACCAGAATATCATTGTTCAAAGGAGAAGAAAACTGGTTTATATGCATGCTGGAAAGCTGCAGGAGGGTCACTGGAAAACTTGCAGGCACAGCTCAGGAATTCTGAGTAGGGGGTGACTTGCAGGAGGCTGTGGAATTCTGTCCCTTGGAGACCTAGGAAAACAAACCAGAGGGTCAGCATTGAGTTCAGCATGTTCATCTGGGGTGTGGCCCATAGTTTTATAGTTCTTAATCTAAACTTAAGATTCTATAGTTCTTCCTTTTGGCAAAACCTACATGTTATGTGCCACCAAATGCACAACTACATAGTGTGTTGGGTCAGCTCTCCCACAGCCTTTGAAGGGTATTACAAAAGTCCCAGCCATTATCATCTTTCTCCTGAGTTATATTTAAATTTTTTTCAATTTTGTACATTTTGACTGCAATATTGGTGGTAGAATATACTATAATATGGATCATGTCTACTTCTGTATTTATTTATTTATTACTAGGCCTCAAACACAGTCTTCTTTTCCCCCTTCCACCTTTCTTTGCCTGTAGGATGTACTGTACTGTATGTACTCATGCACTTTGTATTGATATATTAGAAGCCTACAAATCCATTTTGTACTTTTATGCTGTTGAATACTTACAATCAAAACTTTTACTAGGATAGTGACTAAATTTAGTCCTATTAGAAAATTAAAAAAAAAAGTACCAGAGCATTTTCAATCTATTTTCCTTGGGTATTTTGGTGATTTTTCCCTCAATATTATTATTTAGTCCCCTACCACTTTTATATTATGCTGTCACATTTATATAGTCTAGCTTTTATCAGCCAACTGCTTAATGCTTCTATACAATCTAAATACTCTATACACTAGTTGCAATTTTTCATTGTGCAGTGTCACCCTTATTAACTGGGTCATTTTCTGATCATTAATACCTGTTTTAAATGGTCTTACCCCATTTAATAGCTTTGCTTTTATTCTTTAATATTTTTGTTTTTAAACAAAACATTGTTTATGAAACTTAGAACACAGGTCAATTTTTTAGGCTTAATAGTTTTTATTAATAGCCATCCCTCAGATCCATTTTCTTCACTTTTTACAAAGGGCTTTCATGTACATAATTTCATTTAGGTAAGCTACTTGGAATGATAACAGAGACTGAGAATATAGCCATTCCAGGGTATATGTTGCAGCATTGTTTGAAATAGGGAAAAAACAAATAGTCTTAAATGTTATCCAACATGGAGATTGATTTTTAATACCCCCATACACTGGACTCTTATGTAGTATTTTATGAGATTTTTCAATATGGTATTTATATAAAATTGACCATGAAAAATTGTTTGGAGGAGAAACCACTTTGTAGAAGATTTCTTTACATATGTGTGTGTTTGTGTATGTGTGTGTATATATATGTATGTTTGAATGGATAGAAAAAGGTCAAGGGGGATACATACAAAATTTCTAAAATTGTTTACCTATGAGGAGCAAGACTGGGAGATAAGGAGGATTCCAGTTTCTGCTTTATACACTAATGTATTGTTTGAATTTTTTAAATGAATGTGCATTGATTTATAGCTTAATAAGTAAATACTAAAATAGAGAGGAAGGAAGGAAAGAAGAAAGACAGGAAGGAGGGAAAGAGGAGAGGAGATGCAACCATATTATCCTGAAACTTCTGGAAGTCTAAGTACCAGCTTCTCAATAAAGGGCTAGCAAATAGTTTAAATAATCAACCACATATTCAAAGATAATTTTTGAGGATCAAACTTTTGATAACCTACCAAACCTGGAAGCATAGAATGAGATTAAGTTTAGATTCCTCAGATATTTTATCTTATCTACCAGTACTCTGCTAGGTTCCAAGGGGTATAGAGACAAACAATAAGATATGTCTTATCCTCAAGAAATCATCAAACATTTATCAAATATCAATTTTTTTGCAAAAGCAGATTATGGGGAGCTTTCAAGGGTAAAATATGTTAAGATTTCTACATAAATAATGTACATATTCATTGTTGTCAATTTCAAAGTAACTATTCTCCCCTTTCTCCTTTCTAACACAATCTCAAATTTGTTAAGGTATCCACTCCTTCTCTATGCCAGTGCATGTGCCTCAAGGTAAAATGACCTCATCTCCAGCTTCAGAGGTGCGTCTAATAGTGTCAGGACTGGGCATAACACCTAAATTGGTCCAATTAAACTGAAGGGTTTCCAACAAATTTGTTTCTGAAGATTGAGAGAGATAATGTTCTTTCTACTGCTGAATGTGAATGAAGAAGCCTGTAACTCTGCTACTGGTAGTGATCACATAAGCTTGATGGGAAATTACCTTCAGATTAAATTAATGCTGTGTACAACAGACTAGAGAGACACCTCAAAAATTGGTATCCCACTAATGTCATTGAGCTGCTGAATCAATCATCCCTGAATTTCACCCTATCTCTGGACTTCTTAGGTAAGATAATAAATATCCATATTCTTTATGCCAGTTTGGGCCAGATTTCTATTACTTGTAGCTGAAATAATCCTGACATATGACGGACAAAACTATCTCTGGGTGGTAGTGGTACTACAGAGGTTTTATTTATTTTATTATGCTTGGTAACTTTTCCAACTGTTTTACAGTACACATGAATTAATGCTAAAATTTGGAAAGGAAAATAACTGTTTCTTTAAAATAATGATTTTTCTTATTACAAAATAAATATGTGCTCATTGTTGGTGATACAAAAAACCATGAAAATTTTTTTAAAATTTCTTTAATAGCCATTACTTTAAATAATCACATTTTGTTGTGCCCTAGTCTTCTTTCTATGTATGTACATTTTTCCTTTATAATCATGAAATCATACATTACATAACCTTCTTTTTCATTTACTATTTTGTGAATGTATTCCATGAAAGTAAATATTTTTCTGTAATATAATTTTAATCACTGCATAATAGTTCATCATATGTATAAACCAATTTAATCTTGTTGGATATTTAGGTTGAGAAGCAGACTTATGGTTAGATCATGTGGCTATATCCTTTTTCTTAACAATGTAGGTCACTTAGATTTATGTGGATGAATTTTTATTTTCTTAGTTGCTTTTTTGTTGTTTTCTTCTTTATATTATGAAATATAACATGTGTACAAAAGTGTATAAAACCTATATGCACAATATAATGAATAACTACAAAACAAACACCCATAATAACCATCACTCAAGTCAAAAAATAGAGAATTACCAGCACATCAAAAGCCCTACATGTGGCCCACACTGATCATAATTCAATTTCTCTTCTGAGGGAACCATTATCTCAAATTTTGTGGTCACCATTTCCTTAATTTTCTTTACAGTTTTACAAACAATTTATGTATTCTTAAATGGCTTAATTGAATTTTGCTTGTTTTTCAACTTTATATGAATAGGATTTAATTGTACCTATTCTTTTGTGACTTGCTACTTACTCCCAACATTATCTTTATGAGATTTTTACATATTACTGTGTGAAAATGCAGTTCATTCATTTATATAACACTACAGTGTTGCATTATGTGAATTTACCACAGTCTTTTCAGACATACTGGTGACTATCATTTGCATTGGTTCCAGTGTTTGACTATTATGAAGAGTACTGCCATGAATATTCTGTACATGTAACTTGTGTACATGTGCACAAAGTTCTCTAAGGTATATGCTTAGACATGGAATAAACAGGTCATCAGATATGCACTTTTAAATAACATTAGATAATGCCAGACTGCTTTCCAAAATGATCATAATATTTTACACTCCAAACAAGAAGTTTAAAGAGTTTCTATTGCTTTAAATTATTGTGAAATTTGCAATTGGTAAAATTTAAGTTTCCCAGTCTAATACATGTTTCATATGGCATCTGTTCTGGTTAGTCAATGCTGTCATTATGCAAAACACCAGAAATGGATTGGCTTTGATAAAGGAGCTTTATTTGGTTACAAAATTACAGTCAGAAGGCCATAAAGTGTCCATGGTAAGGCATCAACAATCAGGTACCTTCACTGGATGCCAACCACTGGCGTCCAGAAAACCTGTTAGCTTGGAAGGCATGTGGCTGGCATCTGCTCTGGAGTTTTGGATTCAAAATGGCTTTATCCCATGATGTTTCTCTCTAGGCATCTGCTTATTCCTGGGTTGTGTTTTCCAAAATGTCTCTGTAAACTGCAGTTCCTCCAAAATGTCACTCTCAGTTGCTCTCTGGTCCTGTCTGTGAACTTCTTTATATGATTCCAGTGATCCTATTAAAACCAACCCTGAATGGGCAAGGTAACAGCTTCATGGAAATTATCCAATCAAATGTTTCACTCACAGTTGATTGAGTCACCTCTCCATGGAAACCAAGAATTCCAATCTAATCAACACTAACACATCTGCCCCCACAAGATTGCATCAAAGAATATGGCTTTTTCTGGGGGATATAATATATACAAACTGGCACATTCCACCCCCTGAATCCCAGAAAAACATATTCTTTCCAAATACAAAATGCATTCAACCCATCACGACATCACAGAAACTTAAATCATTTCAGTAACAATAGTTAAGTACAAGATCCCATCAAAACCAGTTACAGGTGTGGTCTGTCCAAAGGCATAAATTCTCCTTTAGCTTTGGATCTCTGAAACTTAGAACACATTATCTGCTTCCAATATATGAAGAAGGAACATTCATAAGATAAACATACCCATTGCCATAAGGAGAAATAGTAAGGAAAATGGGGTTTAAGGGACCAAAACAATTCCTAAAACCCGAAGGGAAATCTCCATTAGATGTCAAAGTCAGAGAGTCATTTACAGAATGATGTTTTGTCCTTGGAGCTTGAGAGAGTGGGAATCTAACCTTTCTTAATGGCCTCTGTGGCAGCCCTTTTCTCTCCAAATGCTGGGGTGAGTACTGCAACATATCCACATATTGGGGAGACCACCTTCTTCTTGGCCCCACCCTCCTCAAACATCAGGGTGCCACCCAGACTCTGCTCTCTGGGGCAAAGGCTCTCCCCTCTCTGAACACTGGGGTGACAGCCCAGCTCTCCCCAACCCCCAGAGAATGTGCTTCACCCTCTCTGGGGCCTGGGGTGGCAGCACCCTTCCTGAGCATTGAGGTGGAAGGCCTACACACTGCCTCCGGGGCAAACTCACCCTTTCCATGTGCCTGGGTTGCTATGCTCTTCTTGCCTGAGATTTCTTGACTCCAGGCCTCAATTTCCATGATTCTGTTCTTGAAGAAATTTTTTTCCTTCAATTTGTTCAGGCCGTGTTCCTTCCAGTCCAGACCAGCAGTAGCTCTGTATATACAGATCTTGCAAATATCTGATTGGCTTGGCATGAAGCACACAGGGGTCAAAACCATCAGACAACAGGAGTTTCCACAAATCCTTTCTGGACAACTCCATCTCCAGTCCTGGCTTGTACTTAAATGGTGCTTGGATTCCATGTTTGGTTAAATCCTCATGTGGGGCTGTAGCTTCCAGTGTCTCACTTTTGGAAACCCAGAGTTTTTTCAGACTATCAGTTTCTGGTTTCTTTTAACCCAAGAGTTCATTTCTCAGCTTATACCTGTCCTCTCACATTTTACTATAAGCTGCAAGGATAGGCCAGGCCACACTTTCAATATTCAGTGTCAAAATCCCTTTAGCTAAGTATCCCAGCTCATTGTTTTCAAATTCTGCCTTCCATCCAACACCAGGACTCAATTTTGCCAAAGTCACTGTCACTTTAAAACCAGAACCAACCTTCTTCCAGTTGGCAATTGCACATTCATCATTTCTGTTTAAGTCTTCATCAGAAGTATCTTTAGAGTCCATATTTCTACAGTCTCTTCAAAGCAATCTAGGCCTGAATTTCTAACAATCTCCTCACAATTCTTCTGGAATCTTCCCCTTATCCATTTAAAAAGCCATTCCAACATGTTTGGTATTTGCAAGTTCAGCAGCACCCCATTTCTGGTACCAAAATCTGTTCCAGTTAGCCAATACTGCCATTATGCAAAACACCAGCAATGGATTGGCTTTTATAAAGTGGGTTTATTTGGTTACAAAGTTACAGTCAGAAGGCCATAAAGTGCTCAAGGTAAGGCATCAACAATCAGTTACCTTCCCTGAAGGATAGCCATTGGCATCCAGAAAACCTCTGTTAGCTTGGAAGGGACATGGCTGGCATCTGCTCTGGAGTTCTGGTTTCAAAATGGCTTTCTCCCATGATGTGCCTCTCTAGACATCTGCTTGCTACTGGGTTGTGTTTTCCAAAATGTCTCTGTAAACTGCAGCACCTCCAAAATGTTACTCTCATTTGCTCTCTGGTCCTCTGTCTGTGAACTCCTTTATATGACTCCAGTGATCCAATTAACACTCACTCTGAATGGGCAGGGTAACACCTTCATGGAAATTATCCAATCAAACATTTCACTCAAAGTTGATTGAGTCACATCTCCATGGAAACAGGTTCCAACCTAATCAACACTAATACATCTGCCCCCACAAGATTGCATCAAAGAATATGACTTTTTCTGGGGGACATAATATATACAAACCAGTACAGCATCTCATTTTTGTTTTAATTTGCATTTACATAATTACCAATGAGGTTGAGCATTATTTTTTAAAACTTTTCAGTCATTTTTACTACTTATGTTGTATGTTTTTCCAGTTTGCTAATGCTGCCCTTTTGCAAAACACCAGAAATGGATTGGCTTTTATAAAGGGGGTTTATTTGGTTACAAAGTTACAGTCTTAGGGTCCAAGGTAAGGCATCAACAAAGTGTACCTTCACTGGAGAAAGGCCATTTGCATCCAGAAAACCTCTGTTAGCTGGGAAGGCATGTGCCTAGGTCTGCTTGCTCCCAGGTTGCGTTTCAAAATGGCATTCTCCAAACTGTTGCTCTTGGGGTGTTTGTCCTCTCTTAGCTTCAGCTGCTCTGCTCTGGGCCTCTGTGGCTCTTTATAAAGTTCTCCAGTGATCCAATAGAGACCCACCCTGAATGGGTGGGGCAAAACCTCCATGGAGATAATCCAATGAAAGTTCTCACCCACAGTTGATTGAGTCACATCTCCATGGAAACACTGAACCAATAGGTTCCAACCTAATCAACACTATACATCTGCCCCCACAAGATTGCATCAAAGAATGTGGCTTTTTCTGGGGGACAAAATATATACAAACTGGCACATATGTCTTTTTCTTTTGACTTGTATTTTTAAATGTTTTATAGAAACTATTCCTTATTTATCAGTTGTATGCATTACAAGTATCTTATTCCACTCTCTGACTTGTGTTTTCACATTTTATGAAGTCTTTTGATGTAAAGAGGCCCTTAATGCTTAATGTTTTTTTATCTTACTTAAGAAATCCTTTCCTGACATAAGGTTATGATTCTCTTATTTAATATCCTGGAAGCTTTATAGTTTTCCATTTCATTTTCAGTTTGAATTACTTGGATTTTGCATGTGTGTGTGTGTGTTTGTGTGTGTGTGTGTGTGTTTGCAATGTCTGAGATCAAGGTACAATTTTATTTTTTTGCATGTCTCAGCATCAATTACTGAAAGTCCTTCCTTTCCCCTACTCATCTGCCATGCCAATTCTGTCCGTACATGTGTGAGTCTGCTTCTTGAATTTCTATTTTGTTTCCATCAGTTGGTTTGAGAGTATCTGTAAAAATTCCTTGCTGTCTTAATTACTTTACAATAGGTCTTAATATTTGGTAGAGCAGTCCTTCCACCTTGTTCTTTTTTAGCAGTGTCTTGACTATTCTCAGCTCTTTGGATTTCCACAAATTTTATAATCAACTTGACAAATAAACAAAAGTGCCTGGAATTTTTATTTGGAGTACATCATTTTTCAGAGAATTGAAATGTATAAAACATCGAGTCTTCCAATCCTTGAATATGATTCACCTCTTGCATCTATTTAAGTGGTTTTCAATATCGTTTCAAAATTTTCTCCACAAAAATGTTGCATATCTCTTGTTAAATTTATTCCTAGGTATTTCTTCAGGTTTTATTTAATGCTTCTGTAAATAGTATCTCTTTGAAACTTTATTTTCTAATTGTCTGTTGTCAGAATATAAGGAATATTGATATTCATGCTGATTTGGTATGCACTCCCTTGCCAAATGTTTTATTAATTCTTATAAATCATCCATAAATTCTTTTGGATTCTTTATTTACAAAGTCACTTCATCCATGAAAAGTGACTTTTAATTTTTCCTTTCCAATTCTTATTTATTTTATTTACTTTCCTTCTCTTACTGCACTGACAAGTATGTCTAGACTTGAAATGGCAATAGCAAACAGCCATTCTTGTCATCTTATCTGATCTTTAAGAGAGTTTTTTTAACATTTCAACTCTAAGCATTTTTCTTGTAGGTTTGTTGTATCTCCCATTTATTAGATTAAGGAATTCACTCTCTATGCCCAATTTGCTGAGAATTATATTTAATGATGGATGCTGTAATTTGTCAACTATTTCTACATCTATTTAGATGATCATATAATTTTTATCCCTTAATTCTGGTCCTTTTTCTGTAAAGGATCAAAAGTAAGTATTTTAGATTTTGTGGGCTATAAGGTCACTGTCACAGCTACTCTCAAATTCTACCACAAAAGTAGCCATAGACAACACATAAACAAATGAGTGTGGCTATGTTCCAGTAAAACTTTATTTCCAAAATCAGATAATGTGCCAGATTTGCCTCAGGAGCTGTAGTTTGCACAAATTCTGTGTTATAATGTATTTATGTGTGTGTTATATTGCTTGCTTTTCTAATGTTAAAACAGTCTTTCAATTGCTTGACAAACCAGACTTGGTCACAGTGCATTATCTTTTTTATAAGTGTTTAATTTAGATTACTGATTTTTTTTTAGTTAAGATTTTCTATTTAGATTCAAGAATGAATTGGGCCTTAATTTTTCTTTGTCATACTACTCTTGTCAGATTTTAGTATCAAGTTTATGCTACCTCTTAATATGAGTTGCTGGGGAGATATATACTTCCTATTCACTAGAAGAACCTCTGTAAGACCAGAATTATTTCTTACTTGAGTGTTTGGTAGAACCTACTGGTAAAGGCATTTTGTCTTGGAAATTCTTTGTGGAAAGAATTTTTTTTCAAATTCAGAATCAATTTTTTAATGGTTACAGGATTATTTGTGTTTTCTACTCTCTTTGAGTGAGAAGTAATGTAAGAAATATGTCCTTACTTTGCCTAAATTTCAAATTTATCACATGTAGTTATTTATAATAGGTGTTAATTATTTTTAATTTCTGCAAGTTATGTATTAATTTCCCATTTTCCATTCCTGATAAGGAACATCTGTGCCTTTGCTCTGGTTTACTTGGCCACTAGTTTCTCAGGTTTGTCAATTTTGGCATTGTTGTTTCTCTCTACTGTATGTTTGTTTTCTATTTCACTTTCTGTTTGTTATTATTTCCCTTCTTAGATTTTTAATGCTGTTCTTTTTCTATCCTCTAGAGATGGAGACTTACCTCATGACTTTCAGCTACTTTCCTTTGTAACAATTATATGTAAAGCTATTTCCTTCTAATTTGAACAGCCTGATTTTAAGACCTACTATAAAGATATAGTAATTAAGATACAGTGTGGCATTGGAGTGAAGATAGACATACAGATCAATAGAATAGAATTGAGGGTCAGAAATATACCCCCACATTCTTAGTCAACTGATATTCAGCAAAGGTGCAAAAGCAATTCCATGGAGAAAGGATACAATTTTCAACAAATGTGCTAGAAAAATGGGATCCATATGCAGAAAAGGACTTCAAGATAGACCTCACATCTTATTTAAAAATTAACTCAAAATTGATCATAGACCTAAGGGTAAAATTTATAACTATAAAATTACTATAAAACAAAACAAAATCCTCAAAACTTTGGATTAGGCAAAGATATCATAGATATGACACAAAGAGGACAGCACATAAAAGAAAAAAATAAATTGGACTTAATCAAAATTAAGATATTTTCTTGAATGACACTGTTAAGAATATGATAAACCATGGTTAGGAAAAGACAAGCTAAAGACTGGGGAAGATTTTTGCAAATTGCATACTTGAAAAGAAATTTCATCCAGAACAGATTAAAAAAAAAAAAAAAACTCTCAAAATGCAACAAGAAAACAACCCAGTTTTTTTTTAATGAGCAGAAAATTTGAATGGAGAATTTACGAAAGACAACACACAGATGGCAAGCAAGCATAAGAAAAGATGCTCAGTAACACTAGTCATTAGGGAAATTAAAATTAAAACCACAATGATATACCATTATATACCTATTAAAATAGAAAAAAATAATAATAACCTGACAATACCAAGTGCTGGTGAAGATGAGGAGTGGTTTAGTTTCCTAGGCTGCTCAAGCAGATATCATGAAGTAGGTCAGGTTAAACAATGGGAATTTGCTCATGGCTGCAGGCTGGGAAAAACTGCAAATCAAAGCATCATCAAGGTGATTATTTTTCCTGGAAACTGTGATGTTCTGGGGCCTCTGCCAGTGATTCTTGGTCCTTAGCTTGTCACATGGCAAGGTGCATCATGGCATCTCCTGATCTCTCCCTTCTATTCTGGGTTCCATTGATGTTCAGTTTCTAGCTGCTGCTTCTCTGGCTTTCTCTGTGTCTGAATTTCATTCTGCTTATAAAGGACTCCAACAATAAGATTAAGACCCATCCTGGTAGTGGTGTATCACACCTTAGCCTCATGAAAATTTCCTACCTGCAATTAGTTCACACCCACAAGAGTGAATTAGATTTAAAAACATGTTTTTAGTGGTACACACAGCTTCAAAATACCACAAGGAGCAAATGGAACTTTCTACCATTGCTGATCAGGAACACAAACTGGGAACAACCACTTCAGAAGACACTTTGGCAGTTTCTTATAAATTTAAACATATATTTAACATAAGACCTATCAGTCACACTTTTAGGCATTTATACCAGGGAAATAAAAGCTTATATTTGTACAAAAGCCTGCACTTGGGCCATTGCATGGATGCCAGGTAAATGAGAGGATCTGAGATGACTGGACCAAAGGGGAGTGGGAAGATCTGTTCCAGTGTGTAGGTTTGAGCCTCCACATTTCAAACCAAGATCTCAGAATGCTTCATGATTCCTGTCCATTGGACTGTAAAGTTTATGTAGGAAATCCTGGAAACAATGGCAACAAGACTGAATTGGAATGGGCTTTGGGATATTAACAGACCACTCCAAAGTGTATGGGTTGCTAGAAACCCTCCCAGCTTTGTTTTTGTTCAATTTGAAGATCCCTGAGATGCAGCTGATGCTGCCTAAGAACTATATTGAAGAACACTATGTGGCTACCATGTTAAGAGTGGAACTGTTGAATGGTGAAAAAAGAAGTTGTAATTGAAGCCCTCCTCCCTATTGGGGTTGTTGCCCTCGAGACGATTATCACAGGAGTCCTCCTCCTCACCACAGATCTTTAAGGAGAACCTTCTTGTGCAGCAGAAGCAGGTCTCTTTCTAGAGATAGGAGAAGAGAAAGATCACTGTCTTGGGAAAGAAATCACAAGCCATTCTGATCCTTCTGTGGGTCTCATAGCCATTCTAAGTCAAATGAAAGAAAATAGATTATTTTGCAAGAGGAGTGTTGGACAGGAAATAATTTCACTTGATGGGAGTATGTACAGAAAATTCAAGTTTTGTTTGAGACTTCATAAGTGCATTTTTAAAATGTTTTAGTTGTTCAAAATTTGTTTATTGTCTCTTGTAACAGTGACACACATGAAGATGTAATTCTCTATGGTTTGCAATTGATAATATGAGGCATGATGCAATACCAAGAATTTTTTTACTTTACAATGTTCCCTTAAGCAAAATTAAATGTTTTGAATTTTTAGTCTTGCATAGACTGATAAACCTCTAAATCCTGCCCAGTCAAAATGTGATGTTTTAATAGTATGGAAATAAAACTGACAAAAATTAAGGTCATTAATAACTGGGGTATAGAGTGCAATTGTAGTTGAAAAAGCAGGCTTTAAAAACTACTATGAACACAAGTCAGCTGGTAAAAAATAAAATTAAATTAGATCAGAGGTTTTAAAAATTCCTACTAGTCTTCACACTGGGCAGAATTGCTCAGTTGGTGTAAAATATGATGTTTCAAGAAAGTTATCTTTGCTTTTAGGTCATAAATTACTTATGTGATTGCTGTGTGTGAATGCATAGCTGTTTAATGACATCCTCTATCTGGAAATTTGAGACTATTAAAGATATCTATGTCCTGCCAGTTTAAGGGTACATTGTAGAGCTGAATTTTGAGTTACTGTGCCAGATTTTTTTCATGCTGTCATTTGTAATATATTTTATGAGAATCCTTGGCATTAAAGTTTGGGTTACCAATTGTTTAATGTGAAAGCCTGAAAGCCTGTTTTTACTTGCAAATCCATGAGCTTGGTAGCAAGTCCAGATATAACATTTTGATTGGAAGCCTTACTTATATTTTCTTGTAAAGTGCTTTTGAAGTAATAAAACATTAGCATAATTGTGTAATATAGTCAGTCATATACACTGTTACTACAGTTCTTGTCCCATGGAAAGTAGTTGGCTACACAATTTTTATCTTACAAGAAATAATTGAAGCACTATGGATTTAATCTTTTGAAGCAAAGGGAATTTTTGGTTGTCACCTAAATGATGATTAGTAATACATTTCTTAGCAGTAGAAGCCAGTTGAGGGTCCATGACAGTGAACAACCTACAAAGTACAGAAACCTTGGTATATTGTAGCCAGAGTAAGTAGCCCTAAAAAAAGGTTTTTATCATTAGCAAGAAAACTTTTTCATAGTTTAAGAAAAGCTTCCTTTTTATAGAATTTGAGATATTGATCCATCATGATGTAAAACATGGTTAAGATGTAATAGTGCAGAATTGAATAATATGGAATTGTTCCAGTTTGGATATATTATGTCCCCAAAAATGCCATGTTCTTTGATGCAATCTTGTGGGGGCAGACATATTAGTGTTGATTAGGTTGGAATCCTTTTATTGAGTGCTTCCATGGAGATGTGACTCAATCAACTGTGGGTGAGAATTTTGATTTTATAATATCCATGAAGGTGTTACCCCACCCATTCAGGGTGGGTCTGAATTAAATCACTGGAAACATATAAAAGAGGTGACAAACAGAAGGAACTCAGAGCAGCTGTGAGTGACATTTTGGAGAGCAACTAAGAAAGATATTTTGGAGATGGCCATTGAAAGCAGACTTATGCTCACCCAGAGTTTGTTCCAGAGAAGCTAAGAGAGGACAAAATGTCCCAAGAGCAACATTTTGAAGAACACACAGAAGCAGAGAGAGGAGCTGAACACAACCTGGGATCAGCAGATGCCAGCCACATGCCCTCCCAGCTAACACAGGTTTTCCAGATGCCACTGGCCTTCCTTCAGTGATGGTATATCTGTGTTGATGCCTTTATTTGGACATTTCCATGGCCTTCAGATTGTAGCTTTGTAACCAACTAAACCCCCTTTATAAAAGCCAATCCATTTCTGGTATTTTGCATAATGGCAGCATTAGCAAACTGGAACATATTTTAGTAGAGGGGTGGGGTGCTGCTGAGCTTGTAAATACCAACCATGTTGGAATGACTTTTTAAATGGATAAGGGAAAGATTCTGGAGAGATTAATCTTGTTTCACAAGATGAAACTGCCACAGAATGTCCTGAGATAAATGGCTTGAGGGATACTTCTAAATCTTTTCATGACCCACACTCACCACCAGTCTTTGCTTCAAGACCTATAACTAGACTAAAGTCCAAACAGGCCCCAAAGGGTGAGGTATGAAGTGTGACCCATGAGGAAGTACACTATACTCCAAATGAATTGCATGCATTTTCTAATTTATACAGACAGAAATCAGGGGAATATGTGTGGGAATGGATATTAAGGGTGTGGGATAATTGTGGAAAGAATATAAAGTTGGATCAGGTTGAATTTATTGATATGGGCCCAATAAGAAGAGAGTCTGCATTCAATTTTGTAACTTGAGGGATTAGAAAGGGCATTAACAATTTGGATGGTTGGCTGAAACATGGATCAAAAAGTGGCTGACATTAACTGAGGTCAAAATGCCAGAGCTGCTCTGGTATAATGTAGAGGAAGGGATTCAAAGGCTTAGAGAGATTGAAAAGTTAAAGTGGATTTATCATGGAAGACCTGCTCACACATCCTTAGAATGTCCAGAGGACACACCATTTACCAGGACTGTAAGGAATAAATTTGTAAGACTAGCTCCATCATCCCTGAAGAGCTCTGTAGTCACCCTACTCTGTAGGTCGGATATTACTGTGGGAACTGCTGTCACTGAGATGGAATCCTTAAACACATTGGGGATAATCAGATCCTGAGTCAGAAGAAACCATGCAGCAGCAGTTAATTGCCAAAGACAAGGTTGGCATAGCTACCATAATGGAAAACTGGCTCAAAGCAGCAGTCAAAATATTCTGCCTCACAGAAACTTATGGCATTGGCTAGTAGATCATGGAATACCTAGAAGTAAAATAGATGGGCAGCCTACTAAATTCTTGTTTGATCTGTATAAGCAGAAGAATTCTAGGTCAAGTGAACAAAGTCTACCTTAAATTACAAAAACAGAGTCATGACCCCTTAATCAACTCTCAGACGTGAGACAGTTTACAGATTCAGAGCCCTTTGAATGAGGGGAAGGCCAGGTACCCTTGGGGAAGGACCCTGTTACACTGCCAAAAATTTATACTGTGAATCTTCCTCCCAGCCTTCCCCAGGGGAACCTATGGCCTTTTACCAGGGTAACTGTGCATTGGGGAAAAGGAAATGGTTGTATATTTTGGGGATTATTAGACACTAGTTCAGAAGTGGCATTAATTCCAGGAGATCCAAAACATCACTCTGGTCCACCAGTCAGTTTGGGCTGATGGAGGTCAGGTGATTGATGAAGTTTTAGCTCAGGTTCACCTCACAGTCAGTCCAGTGGGTCCCCTGACCCATTCTGTTGTTATTTCCCTAGTTCCAGAATGCATAATTGGAACATATTCAGAAATATGCATAACCTTTCTCTTAGAAATTGGGAGGAGTTTTAATAGTTCACATTTTTGTGCAATTAGATTAAATCATAATGCAACTGTCTTGTGGCTTAGTTTCTTTAAATGCCATACTGACCTTGTCTTTAATATGGAAGATAAGTCATTGCATTAGAAGTTGAATTTATATAAAGGTAAATAAGATGCAGGCCATGAACAAGGATTTCCAGTGGTTAAGAGATCTCTCTTGTAAATTTCAGAGGAGAGAATTTGGTGTCCTGAATCTTTTCACAGTTGTACTACTTGACTTACCCAGAGTCTGGATTTGGGGCTTTTTGCCCTTTGGCATTTCCCCATAGCCTAAAAACTGTTAATGTTAGAAGCAAGCAACATACATAAGAAGTCAAGAGTAATGTAATAAGTTACATCAGTAATTACTTTGTTCTTTTATAAATACACCTTTATATGAGCATTTTTTGGTAGTGTACAACTTACAAAGTAATTTGGAAAGGTTTCCATAAGAAAGGAAAATAGTCTGCTATGCATATGATGAGGCTAACATATAAATAATACTGGATTTGAAATAAAGTTGACCTCAGGTCAACTGCTGGCTTGTGGAAAATGGAAATTGTTAAAATGTTGGGTTTCATTTAGATTGTAGCTGTTTGAAAGTTCTGCAGTTCTTGTGATTTCTAAAATTTTCTCATTTAGTCTTGTCAAGCATCCTCTGTGTTCACTACAATACTAAAAGCAATCACAAAACTACTTTGACCTGTGGTGTAGTGACTAGGGGTTCACCCAGAGGTCACTATTAATAAAGTAATAAATATAACATGATGGTAATTTAAGAAAATATCTAAGGATTATAGTTGGTTTTTGTAGAGTAAGAATATTTAACTTCATTTATGGTTATCAATTCATTTTTGGCTGCTTCTGAAACTCCACATCTTTAAAGCATCAAAAGAAGAGAAGAACAGATTAAGTAGCCCAGAAAAAAGTTAATTTCATGCAACATGTGCCTTTTATCTACCATTTATTTGCTTGACTGTCTTCCATTCTTTGCAAAGAATTTGTGATCTGTTAACTGCCAATGTTTATTAGATGGCAGTCAGTTGTTCACTCTCAAAACCCTATCTGAGTGAGAAATCCTGGTTGCTTTTTGTAGATCCCTGGTTTTTGTACAGTTCTTCTTAATCAGGAATGGTGCTGTGCATAGAGATCTTTAAAAATATACACTGCCTGGTTATTCCTAGGCCCATTGACTCTTTCTTACAGAACCAGTGCTTTTTAGTATTTATTTTAATGTGCTTTTATTTTCAGAATCTTGAATGTGATTTAGTTGTGATCTATCTGTTGGCAGGAATATCTTCTAGTGTATAATTTTTTCTTCCAGTTTTCCATTTTTTTTGAGAATATGAAAAATTTTTATAATTAAAGTAGCTGAAGAGAAACTGGGTTGGAATATATTTTTATCAAAACAATCCTATAGTGTTGAAATAGATTTTATATATTCACACATATTCTCATCTTGTTTTAGTAAGGATTCATATATGTCAGAATTAATTCAGCTGTAGCCCACTCATGAGGTCTGGTGTTACATTTCTCTTAGTAATCTGAAACACGATCTAAAATGCTTCCCAAAATGTACCACATGAAATGTTTGCATAACTTTCCCTTTCTCATCTTTGGTTCTTCTTTAGTTATCTCTGACATAAAACATATGCTAGAATTGTTTTGCTATAAATTGGTACATGTTTGTACTTTTAGACTCTTGAGCAAATAATTAACTCTGGGAACACGGATACTTTGTATCCCTTCTAGTCATTATTTGGAGAGGTCCTGAAATGGAGACTTTCAGTTTCCTTCCAAAAAGTCTACAGACTGGAAGATTATTTTTTTCCTCTCTTCAAGTCCATTCACTTGTGAGTGAGCAGCTTTGTGTCAATTCATGCCTTTATTGGGGCAACTTGGCATTCTTTAGAGGTTTTTATTTGGGGAAACATTGCTGAAGTTAAGTTGTAAAATATTTATATGGTGCTCCTGTTGGAGGGGGATCATTTGTACTGACCATTGGAATCAGAAGTGGAAAACTTCCATATAAAAACAAAAAGTGTATTGTAAGTTGAGAGCTTATGGGTTTTGTTTTACCTTTTTTTCTTTTACTTTTTTTTTAAAACAACTCCTTCAGGAAACTTTCTAAATCTTCTCAATTTCAGGCAGCTGGGTACTTTTTAATGTATTCCAGCTAGTGCTCTACCACCAGAATATCTGTATAATGAGATTTATTTTTAGTTAAAACCATTCATGTCAAGTTTTCAATGAGTACTTTACAAATAAATAAAAATTGGGAAAAAAGCCTGTACTCAAATATTTATTGCACTTTTATTCATAATCAGCAAAATTTAAGAAACAGCTCAGATGTCCATCAGTTGTGGTACATCAGTACAGTGGAATACTACTCAGCATTAAAAAGCAATAACTTTGATGGAAGAAGATGATGGTATAGAGAGGAGTGGAAGCAAGTTTATCCCCGTGGAACAACTAATAAACAACCAGGAACAGCAAGTAAATAATCTGGAATAACCACAGGGGTTAAATGTGACTGTACACTCATCATACACCAACCTAAATTGGGATGAATACCTGAGATTGCAGCATCAAATCTGTAAGTAAAAACTGTGGATCCAAGCCAGGAGCCCCCTCCCCCATGGCCCAAACTGCAAAGCCTCATGGTGCTAGAGAGCAGCACTCTCCCAGCAAGCAAATATAGCTCAGCTGAGCTCCATCTGGGGTTTTAATTAACAAGCATGGACTGCTCAACACAAGCTATGAATCCCCAAAAAGCAGACAGGATTTTGGTGATGACTGACCATGGAGAGCCAAAGGGTGGCCATGGGCTAGCCCTGAAGAGGATTTTCTGTCCCTTTTTCAGATTAGTGGAGAAAGCCTCAGCCATTTTCAGTTCCCAGTGCTCTGACCCAGACAAGGGTGGAGAAAGCACAGGCAGAGAGTCTATTCAAATGCTAATGACCTGTCCCTAGGGGGGGTATCTTCCCTAAGAGGAAAGAGGTGGAGCCCAACTCTACTATGCACCTTCCAATCAGAAAGGGACCCCAGAGCCTGGGGGAAAACAGCCAGAGACCACACCTTCTTACACCAGTCTGGAGCTACAGGCAGACAGGTGCCATGTGCTGGGTGGAAAAGCACAGTGACTTGAGGCCTCACAGGGTGCACCAATCTTCTAAGACACACCCTCAGGGAAACCTGATACTATTGCCTTCTTCTAAGAACTGAGCCCATTCTCATCTGGGAAAACCTGATTGGGGTAACCAAGGAAACTATGCCTAGATAAAAGAAAACTACAACCTACACTAAGAAAAATGAAGTTATGGCCCAGTCAAAGGAACAAACTTACACTTCAACTGAGATACAGGAATTGAAACAACTAATAGCTGCAGGTGCATAAAAGGCTATTGTCCATGCCAGATATTGTGGCATGTGTACACATTGCTGGAAACACTTTCTGTTGCACTGGGTTTTTTGGCATGGCTCTGGGCTGTGGCACTGGTGCCAGGCAGGAGCATTCCCAGCCCACTGGGAAGATGGCTGTAAGGGGTGTGGTTTTTTTTCCCCTTTTGGCTAATCTCTGGCTTCCTAGTTTGGAGACAATTAGCAGTGGGTGCACAAAAGTCTATTGTCCACATCAGATATTGAGGTGTACTCACAGATTGTGGAGACACTGTTCCTGCCATGCTTCCCTGTGTGGTTCTCACTGCTGTATCTCAGCCACTTTTGGGTTTTTAAAAAAGAGCTAGTCCAACTCCAAATGCCAAACCACAGTTTGCCCACACTGCAGTGTGGCTGCTAGATATTCAGTAGGCTTACTCACTCATTTCAGAATGCAGACTCCTGGTTTCACCAAGTGCACAGTCCCTGTGGATTTAGCAGACCTTGTCCAGCTGGTGCATCACTGGAACTGGGATTCTGGGTGACTTTCTGGCCTTTATCTTGTATTTTTCATAGAGGTGTATTTTTGCCCTGTCTCTCCTAACCACCATCTTCAGGAAGTCCACTTGTGTTCTTTCTGTCTTTTGGCAATTGTGAATAATGCTGCTATGAACATTGTTGTGTAAGTATCTGATTGAGTCCCTGCTTTCAATTCTTTGGGGTATATACCTAGTGGTGGATTGTTGGTCCATATGATAGTTTTATACTTAGCTTTCTGAGAAATTGCCAAACTGTCTTCCACAGTGGCTAAAACATTTTACATTCCCACAGAAATTAATGAGTATTCCTATTTCTCCATATGCTCTCCAACACTTGTTATTTTCCATTTCTTAATAGCAGCCATTCCAATTGGTGTGAAATGGTATCTCTCTATGGCATTGATTTCCATTTTCCTGATGGCTAATGATGTTGAATATCTTTTGATGTGTGTCTGACCATTTTAAAACCTTCTTTGGAGAAATGTCTATTGAAGATTTTTTCCTATTTTTTAATTTATTGTTTGTCTTTTTCTGTTAAGTTGAAGCTATCTGTATATTTAGGACCTTAAAACTTTAACAGATATGTGCTTTCCAAATATTTTCTCCCATTGTGTAGATTGTTGTTTACTTTCATGGTAAAGTCCTTGGCAATGCTAAAGGTTTTCAATTTGATGAGGTTCCATTTATCTATTTTTTTGTTGTTGTTGCTTGTGCCTTGGGTTTAGTCTAGGAAACTATTGCCTAACACAAATAACAGAAGTTTCTCTGCATTTTCTTCCAGGAGGAGTATACTTCTAGCTCTTATGTTATGGACTTTGATACATGTTAAATTGAGTTTTGTATATGGTGTGATGGAGGTCCTCCTTTTTTTGCAAATGGAGATCCAGTTTGTTGAAGGGAATATCCTCTCCCAACTGTGTGTTATTTGACACCTTGTCAAAAATCAGTTGGCCATAAATTTGAAGGTTGATTTCTGAGTTCTCAGTTTGATTCCATTTGTCTATATGACTGTCCTTGTGTCAGTGCCATGCTGTTTTGTTTAATGTGGTTTTATGATATGTTTTACAATCAGGAAGTGTGAGTCTTCCAAATTTGTTCTTCTTTTCCCAGATAGCTTTAGCTATTTGGAGCCCCTTACACTTCCATATAAATTTGATGATTGGCTTTTCAATATCTGCAAAGAAGGTTATTGGAATTTTTACTGGGATTGCACTTAATCTATAAATGCTTTGGAAGTATTGACATCTTAATGATATTTACTCTTCCAATCCATAAAGAAATGGAAACTCCTTCCATTTTTTAGGTGTTCATTAATGTCTTTTAGCAATATTTTGTTGTTGTGTGTGTACAAGTACTTTGCACACTTGGTTAGATTTATTCCTAGATAGTTGATCTTTTAGTTGCTATTATGAGAGGAATTTTTCTTGATTTCTATTTCTGATTGTCCATTGCTTGTGTATAGAAAAACTACTGATTTTAAGTATTGATATTCTACCCCACCACTTTGCTGAAATTGTTTATTATCTCTAGGAGCTTTCTTGTGAATTGTTTAGGATTTTCTGTAAATGGGGTCATATCATCTACAAACAGACAAAGTTTTACTTCATCCTATCCAATTTGAATGACTTTATTCATTTTTCTTGCCTCACAGCTCTGGCAAGAACTTGCAGTACAATGTTGAATAACAGTGATGACAGTGGGCATCCCTGTCTTATTTCTGATTTTAGAGGGAAAGATTTCAGTCTTTCACCATTAAATAGGATGGCAACTGTGGGCTTTTCGTATATACCCTTTATCATGTTGAGGAAGTCTCATTCTATTCACAGTCTTCAAACAGTTTTTATCAATAAAGTGTGCTGCATTTTTTCAAAGGCCTTTTCTACATCAATTGAGATGATCATGTGTTTTTTCCCTACATTCTGGAAAAGTGGTATATTAATTGAAATTCTTATGTTGAACCCTCCTTGCATACCAGGGAAAAACTCAATTGATCATGGTGTATAATTCTGATTATATTCTGATTCAATCTCTTCACTAGTAATTAGTTTGTTGGGATTTTCTATTTCTTCTTCACTCGAGGTAAGTTGTTGTGGGTTTCTAAGAATTTGTCCATTTTATCTTGATTATCTCATTTATTGGAGTACAGTTGTTCATAAAATCATCTTCTTATAGTCATTTTTGTTCAGCAAAGTCAGTAGTAATGCCCCATTTACATTTCTGATTTTCATTAGTTTTTTCCTCTTTCTTTTTTTATTTGTCAGCTTAGCTAAATGTTTGTCAATGTTATCGATCTTTTCAAAGAACCAACTTTTGATTTTGTTGATTCTCTCTATTGATTTTTTCTCTTTCATTTATCTCTACTCTAATCTTTGTTATTTCTTTCCTTCTGCTTGCCTTGTGTTTAGTTTGCTCCTTTTCTAGTTGTTCCAGTTTTCAGCTTAGCTCTCGGATTTGAAGTCTTTCTTATTTTTTTTTTTTTTTGATGTGAAGATTTAGAACTATGAATTTCCCTCTCAACACTGCCTTTGGTTCATCCATATTTTGGCATGTTGTATATTCATTTTCATTCACCTCTAGATAGTTCTTAATTTCAGTTCTGACATACTCTTTAACCCACTGGCTGTCTAAAAGGTATGTTGTTTAATATCTACACATTGGCAAATTTTCCATTTCTCCCTCTGTTATTGATTTCTAGCTTTATTCTGTTGTAGTCAAATAATATGCATTTTATGATTTCAATATTTTTGCATTTATCAAGACTTTTTATGACCCAACATATGGTCTTTACTGAAGAATGATCCATGTGCACTTGAGAAGAATATATATATATATACACATACATACATACATACATACATACATACACATACATACATACATACATACATACATACATATATATATATTGTTTTTGTTGGGAGAAATGTTATATGTCTGTTAATTCTAGTTGGTTTAGAGTATCATTCAAGGCTTGTACTACCTTATTGATATTGTGACTAGATGTTCTATCCATTATCATGGGGGGGCATATTAAAGTTTCCTACTGTTTTGACTTGCTAAAGCTGCCAGAATGCAATATACCAGAAATGGGTTAGCTTTTTCAATGGGGTATATTAGCTTACAAACTTACACTTCTAAAGCCATGAAAATGTCCAAATTAAGGCATCAAAAGGTAGATACCTTCTCTAAAGAGAGGTTCCTGGTATTTGGGGTTCCTCTATCACATGTGAAATCACATGACAACATCTGCTAGTCCTTCTCTCCTAGTTTTGGTTTCAGTGGCTGTCTCTAAAGGTACTTGGGCATTTCTCTCTATAAACTCTCTGGGCTTTTACTGTCTTTTATCCTCTCACAAAGTACTCCAGTCAAGAATTAAGACTCATCTTGAAGTGGGTGAATCACATCTCCACAGAAACAAGCTAAGCAAAAGATCCCATCCACAATAGATATGCATCCACAGAGATGGATCAAAAGAACCTAGGCTTTTCTGGGGTACATTACAGATTCCAACCAGCACACCTACTATTAACGTAAAACTGTTATTTTCTCTATTTTAACTGGTCAGTTTTTGTTTCATATAGTTTGTGGCTTTACTGTTAGGTGCATATATATTTATTATTGTTATATCTTCATGAAGAATTGTTCCCTTTACCAGTATATAGTGACCATCTTTGTCCCTTCTAGCTGTTTTTTACTTAAAGTTTCTTTCATCCAATTTAGTATAGCCACCCCATCTCTCTTTTCATTTCCAATTGCATGCTATATTTTTTTCCATAATTTCAGCCTCAAAGCACTTGTATCCTTGAATTTAAGGTGAATCTCTTGCAGACAACATGTAGTTGGGTCATGCTTTATTATCCATTCTGCCACCCCTAACTTTTGACTGGAGAGTTTCTTCTATTTACATTAAAAGTCACTACAAGAAATACAGGACTTTCTTCTGCCATTTTTCTATTTGGCCATTTTATGTCTTATACCTTTTTTGTCCATCACTTACATTAATGCCACCTTTTATATTTATTCAACTTTTTGTGTTGTAACATATTAAGTGACTTCTTATTTCCATCTGGATATATTATCCATCTATTTTCTTTGTGGTTATCATGGGTTAAAAATTTACTATCCTAAATATATAAAAGTCATATGTGGTTTGATACCAACTTAATTTCAATAGCATGCACACTCACTTATCATAAAATCATCCATCCCCCACGTGTTTTCTGTACTTTTTACCACTTACATCTTTGCACATTTTATGTCCAAACAAATAAGTTTATCATTACTCTTTATGTATATTCATTTTAGCACTTGTAGGAATTAGAAGTGGAGTTACATTCTAAACAATACAATAATACTGAAATTTATAATTACTCAAACTGTTACCTTTACCACCAGACTTTATTTCTTTTTTTTCTTTTTTTATATTCATTTTATTGAGATATATTCACATACCACACAGTCATACAAAACAAATCATACATTTGATTGTTCACTTACCATTATATAGTTGTACATTCATCACCAAAATCAATCCCTGACACCTTCATTACCACACATACAAAAACAAGGTTAATAATTAAAGTGAAAAAAAGCAATTAAAGTGAAAAAGAGCAATTAAAGTAAAAAAGAACACTGGGTGCTTTTGTCTGTTTGTTTCCTTCCCCCATTTTTCTACTCATCCATCCATAAACTAGACAAAGGGATAGGGTGGTTCCTCATGGTTTTTCCCCAACCCACTTGTCACCCCTCATAAGCTACATTTTTATACAATTGTCTTCAAGATTCATGGGTTCTGGGTTGTAGTTTGATAGTCTGAGGTATCTACCACCAGCTACCCCAATTCATTGGAACCTAAAAATGGTTGTCTATATTGTGCATAAGAGTGCCCACCAGAGTGACCTCAGCTCGTTTTGGAATCTCTCCACCACTGAAGCTTATTTCATTTCCTTTCCATATGATGCCAGGTCTACATTCCTCCCCAGGAGACATATTTTTGTTGCCAAGGAGATTCACTCCCCTGGGTGTCTGATCACATGTAGAGGGGAGGGCAGTAATTTCACCTTTCAAGTTGGCTTAGCTAGAGAGAGAGGGACACATCTGAGCAACAAACAGACATTTGGGAGGAGGCTCTTAGGCACAGTTATAGGGAGGCCTAGCCTCTCCTTTGCAGCAACAGTCTTCCCAAGGGCAAGTCCTGTGGTAGAGGGCTCAACCCATCAAACCACCAGTCCCCTATGTCTGTGAGCACATTAGCAACCATCGAGGTGGGGCAGTCCAATACCCCTGCATTCTCCACCAGCTCCTCAAGGGGGGTCTCCATATTTTTTTCCTTGTTTTTTTTTTTAACTTTTTTTAAAATCAACTGTATAAAAATTAAAAAAATTAAAAAAACATGCAATAAAAGAACATTTCAAAGAGACCATAATAAGGGAGTAAGAAAAAGACAACTAACCTAACATAATTACTTTACTTCCAACATGTTCCTACTCTACTCCAAGAAAGTAACCTAATATAGCAACATTTCTGTGAACTTGTTCCTACTATACCCATCAGAAATTAGCAGACCATAGCCATTCCTGGGTAATCCCAGTCTGTTAAATTTACCCACAATAGCTTATCTGTTTTTATTGGATTATCATTCCCCCTTCCTTAATTGCTCTCTATCACTAGTTCCCCTACATTCTACAATATAAACCATTTGTTTTGCATTTTTCAAAGTTCACATTGGCAGTAGCATATAATATTTCTCTTTCAGTGCCTGGCTTATTTCACTCAGCATTTTGTCTTCAAGGTTCATCCATGTTGTCATGTTTCGTGACATCATTCCTTCTTACTGCTGCATAGTGCTCCATCATGTGTACATACCACATTTTCTTTATCCACTCATCTGTTGAAGGACATCTGGGTTGTTTCCATCTCTTGGCAACTGTGAATAATGCTGCTGTGAACTCTGGTGTGCAGATATCTGTTTGTGTCACTGCTTTCTGATCTTCCGGGTATATACTGAGAAGTGCAGTTGCTGGATCAGAGTGTAACTCTATATCCAATTTTCTAAGGAACTACCAGACTGACTTCCAGAGTGGCTGAACCATTTTACAGTCCCAGCAACAATGAATAAGAGTTCCAGTTTCTCCACATCCCCTCCAGCATTTGTAATTTCCTGTTTGTTTAATGGCAGCCATTCTAATTGGTGTGAGATGGTATCACATTGTGGTCTTAATTTGCATCTCTCTAATAGCTAGTGAAGCTGAACATTTTTTCATGTGTTTTTTGGCCATTTCTATTTTCTCTTCAGAAAACTGTCTTTTCATATCTTTTGCCCATTTTATAATTGGGCTGTCTGTACTATTGTCATTGAGTTGTAGGATTTTTTTATATATGCAAGATATCAGTCTTTTGTCAGATACATGGTTTCCAAAAATTTTTTCCATTGAGTTGGCTGCCTCTTTACCTTTTTGACGAAATTCCTTTGAGGTGCAGAAAACTTCTAAGCTTGAGAGTTCCCATTTATCTATTTTTCTTTTGTTGCTTGTGCTTTGGTGTTGTAAAGTCTAGAAGTGGCCTACCTAATACAAGGTCTTGAAGTTTTCCTACATTATCTTCTAGGAGTTTTATGGTTACTTTCTTTATATTGAGATCTTTGGTCCATTTTGAGTTAATTTTTGTGTAGGGGGTGAGGTAGGGGTCCTCTTTCATTCTTTTGGATATGGATATCCAACTCTCCCAGCCCCCTTTGTTGAAAAGACCATTATGACTCAGTTCAGTGACTTTGGGGGCCTTATCAAAGATCAGTCGGCCATAGATGTGGGGGTCTATCTCCGCATTTTCAATTCAATTCCATTGATCAATGTCTATCTTTGTGCCAGTACCATGCTGTTTTTACAACTGTGGCTTTATAATAAGCTTCAAAGTCAGGGAGTGTAAGTTCTCCCACTTGGTTTTTCTTTTTTCAGAATGTCTTTAGCAATTCGAGGCATCTTCCTTTTCCAATAAATTTGATTACTAGCTTTTCAAGTATGCAAAGTAGATTATTGGAATTTTGATCGGGATTGCACTGAATCTGTAGATGAGTTTGGGTAGAATTGACATCTTAATGACACTTAGCCTTCCTATCCATGAACATGGAATATTTTTTCCATCTTTAACATTCATTCTATTCTTTAGTAGAGTTATGAATTTTCTTGTATAGGTCTTTACATCTTCGCTTAAGTTTATTCCTAGGTACTTGATTTTTTTAGTTGCTATTGAAAGTAGTATCTTTTTCTTGAGTGTCTCTTCACTTTGGTTCATTCTAGCATATAGGACATTACTGAATTATGTGCATTAATCTTGTATCCCGCTAATTTGCTAAATTTGTTTATTAGCTCTAGTAGCTGTATCATTGATTTCTCAGGGTTTTCCACATATGAGATCACATCATCTGCAAAAAAATGAGAGTTTTACTTCTTCTTTTCCAATTTGGATGCCTTTTATTTCTTTGTCTTGCTGGATTGCCCTGGCTAGCACTTCCAGCACTATGTTGAATAACAGTGGTGATAGCGGGCATCCTTGTCTTGTTCCTGATCTTAGAGGGAAGGCTTTTCAGTCTCTCACCATGAGTACTATGGTGGCTTGTCAGTTTTTCCTATATGCTCTTTATCATATTGAGGAAGTTTTCCTCCAATTCCCTCCTTTTGAAGTGTTTTTATCAAAAAGAGATGTTGGATTTTGTCGAATGTTTTTTTCAGGCATCTATTGAGATGATCATTGATATTTCCCTTTTGATTTGTAATGTGTTGTAATACATGATTTTCTTATGTTGAACCATCCTTGCATGCCTAGAATGAACCCCACTTGGTCATGGTGTATGAGTTTTTAATGTGTCTTTGGATACGATTTGCAAGTATTTTGTTGAGGATTTTTGCATCTATATTCATTAGGGAGATTGGCCTGTAGTTTTCCTTTTTTGTAGCATCTTTGCCTGGTTTTGGCATTAGATTGATGTTAGCTTCATAAATGAGTAGGAGTGTTCCATTTTCTTTGATGTTTGAAAGAGTTTTAAGTAAGATTGGCATCTCTTCTTTTTGGAAAGTTTGGTAGAATTCCCCTATGAAGCCATCTGGCCCTGGGCATTTATTTGTGGGAAGATTTTTGATGACTGATTGGATCTCTTGGCTTGTGATTGGTTCATTGAGGTCTTCTGTTTCTTCTTTGGTCAGTCTATGTTGTTCATATGTTTCCAAGAAATTGTCCATTTCTTCTACATTATCCAGTTTGTTGCCATACAGTTGTTCGTAGTATCCTCTTAAATTTTTTTTTAATTTCTTCAAGATCTGCAGTAATGTCACCTTTCTTATTCATTATTTTCTTTATATGGGTCTCCTCTCTTTTTGATTTTGTCAGTCTAGCTAGGGGCTTGTCAATCTTGTTGATCTTCTCAAAGAACCAACTTTTGTGTTATTTATCCACTCTATTGGTTTGTTTGTTGTTTGTTTTTCTCTTATGTCATTTATTTGGCCTTTAATCCTTGTTATTCTTTTTCTTTACTGGTTTAGGGCTTGGTTTGCTGTTCATTTTCTCGCTTCTTTCGTTGATCCATTTGTTCTTGATTTTAGCTCTTTCTACCTTTTTAATATATGCATTTAGTGCTATAAATTTCCCCATCAGACCACTTTTGCTTGCAACACCTAGGTTTTGGTATGTTGTTTTCTCATTTTCACTCATCGTATATATTAGCAGTTTCTCTTGCTATTTCTTCTTAACCCACTGATTGTTTAGGAGTGTGTTGTTTAACCTCCAGGTATTTTGTGAATTTTCTAGTCTCTGATGGTTATTGACTTCTAATTGTATTCCACTGTGGTCAAGAGAATGTGCTTGAATAATTTCAATCTTCAAATTTATTGAGCCTTGTTTATGTCCCAGCATATGATCTATTCTGGAGAATGTTCTGTGAGCACTAGAGAAGAATGTGTATCCTGGTGATTTCGGATGTAATGTTCTGTATATGTTTGTTAAATCGAATTCATTTATCTGATTGTTTAGGTTTTCAATTTCCTTATTGGTCTTCTCTCTGGTTGATGTATCTATAGGAGAGAGTGACATGTTGAAGTCTCCCACAATTATTGTGGAAATATCCATTGCTTTCTGTAGTTTTGCCAGTGTTTCTCTCATGTATTTTGTGGCACCTTGATTGGGTGCATAAACATTTATGATTGTTATTTCTTCTTGTTGAATTGCCCCTTTATTAGGTGTAGTGTATGCTTTGTCTCTCATAACATCCTTGGATTTAAAGTCTATTTCTCTGAGATTAATATTGCTACTCCTGCTTCTTTTGGCTGTAGCTTGCATGAAATAGTTTTTTTTCCCTTTTTTCACTTTCATTTCTGTGTCCC